>NW_004444217.1:333706-345173 GCF_000243295.1 Trichechus manatus latirostris
GAGAAACTATTTGTTCTGTAAGCCTTCACCTGAAGTACAATTAAAAAAATAATAATAAAAAAATAAATAAACAACAAAAGCAAAATATTCTATTTGTTAAAATGTATTGAGAAACATATATTTTAAATCTATTTTCATCTTCCTGTTATTCCAAATCTGTTTCTTCACTCACGGTGAAACTGGGTCATAGACTCAGCTCTACCAGAAAGAGACAGAAAAATATACGTTTTAGCAACCTCTTATATTCAGCATTTAAATTTGCAAAATAAAGTCTCACAAAGATAAAGGATTAATGCAGACACCTTTAGAGAAATCTATAGTAGTATTTTTCAAGATGTAGTTTGTTACCTCCTATATACTGACAACATGATTATCTTCTTTAAAAGGTAGATTTCTGGACTTCACCCCCAAATACATGGCCCAGATTTGCCAAATGGGTAGAAAAAAATTGTGTAAAAGTAAAAAGTTAATATCTGTAAAGCAAAGTACTTCCTATCACAAACATCCAACTTCAGTGTTTTCTAGTGACCAATTATGAGGAGTGAAATACAAAATCTAGCTGAGAAATAATTATAGGTCAGTTAAATTTAAAATTCTAAGTCTAGATCAGTTTCTCAACCTTGCAACTATTGACATTTTGGGCCACGTAAGTCTTGGTTGTAGGCGGCTGTCTTGTGTGTTCTAAGATGTTTAGCAGCATCTCTAGACGCCAGTACCAATAATAATAATACATTTCTGTGGAGTCAGTTCCAACTCATGACAACCCCATGTGTGTCAGACTAAAACTCTGCTCCATATGGTTTACAATGGCTACAGACATTGCCAAATCCCTTGAGGAGAAAATTCTCCCGCGTCTTCACTGAGAAATACTACTCTAGAAAAATGCTTATGAGAAACATATTTCTTTTTCCTGTATATTAAGTGCTCCATGGCAGTGACATCTGATAGCTGGAAGAATATGTACTATTTATGCAGTAGTTTATATTTCCAGTTTTACTGCAATTATCCTACAAAGCTGCTCTCTCTCTGACAAACTGGCTTTTGCCAGAATGATTGTTACCCTTTGCTGCCCCCTAATTTATCAATCGGAGCCCTGGTGGTGCAGTGGTTAAATGTTTGACTGTTAATCAAAAGGTCTGTGGTTGGAACCCACCAGCTGCTCCATGGGAGAAAGATGTGGCAGTCTGCGTCCATAAATATTACAGCCTTGGAAATCCTATGAGGCCGTTCTACTCTGTCCTACAGGGTTACTATGAGTGGGAATTGAGTTGACAGCAATGGATAATTTACCAGTCACCTTTTCATTTTATCAAAGCCATATTCTTGTTCTTCAATACTATTTTTAATTGAGTAAAGTGAATGAGAACACTTTTTTTCATATTTAGAAGTGGGTTTCAGTTTGTAGTGTCAAAATTCATTTCAGAGCGAACTATCTTATTGTGTATAAAAGCTCTTTGTTTTTCTTAAAGAGAAGTATGATACTCTGTAACTTTAATTAGTTATCACTCATAAATTATTGAGTGAGCATAAACAGTAGTAAGATTTGTCTGGTAATTTTACAGAAAATCCCCAGTTTTCTACAGAATTAATTTTACAATTTCTAATAATTAAAGCATTCAGTTCAGTGCTACATTGTGGTGTTCTTCTGCGCTTAAGATGTGCATAAGGAAAAGTTCCCATGGTCCTATCTCTGTCAGTCCCAATGTGAGGTTTGCTATTGTTTGGATCTACACAAACAAGTCCCCGCAGGTATCACTGGGAGTTCCACTAAGGACTGTGAGGACCATATGGCCCTTTCTATGGTGTCCTTGGAGCCCTGGTAGCTGCTAACCAAAAGGTCGGCAGTCTGAATTCACCAGCCACTCCTTGGAAACCCTATGGGGCAGTTCTACTCTGTTCTGTCGGGTCACTGTGATTTGGAATCAACTCAAAGGCAACAAGGTTGTGTCCTTAGGTTCATAATGAAGAACAAGCCTAAAACTCGTCAGAATCCTGCCACAGTGTCATGGAAAATCTAGTCACTGTAAGCTCAGCAGCTTTATTCTCTAAACAGTGTGCTGTCTGTAAAGAGTATCTTACATGGGTATAAAACCGGGAAATAACGGCAATACATGCATTGGATCAGTTGGAGCCCTAGAACGCTTCGTGCTTTTCTTCAAACCACTTTCTAATCTAGCCCCATGCCTCATTTTATTTTCAGCAAAATAAATTTTAAAATTTAAATGTAATGTAGCTTCATGTGCAAAACTAAATTGTTGGATTGTATATTAAAAATAAGAGTTGTTTTGTTTTATTTTGTTTTTTTTTTAATTAAAATAATTTCCCTGTTTCTATGAGGCTTCAGAAATCACAGGGGGGCACTCTTTTACTAAATACCCCAGAAAGAAAAGGCAATGAATTAAGGGGTTTGCTTTCTTAAAAAACTGGTTTCCAATAACAGAATAGTTATATTCATACATCTAATACTACTTTCGAAAGCTAAATTTAGAATATTCTAAAAAAATGACCCTGTCCTTTAAAAAAAGTTTAATTTGCTAACCTAATTGCAGCAAGATGTTTAGGGAATTGAAGTTACTTTAAAATTGTACTACAAAAAAAGACAATGTCCTTAGAGTAGTTAACTATTTCTACGAAGAACATAAATTTTAGAATGTTTGCTTTCCTTTGTTATTTAGGCATGGGAGTTTTTTGAAACAGCATTTTTTATAATTACTAAAAAGTTTCTCTTGTCAGCTAATAAACATTTTATCTTTTTCTTATATAACTTAGTCACTTCAGTAAAAGTCCTATATTAAAGTGAAATTTTATTATTTTCCCTATATGATGGTAGTGGTTTTTTGAGTGCTGATGACATTTGAGAATGAACTCAAGTACATTATTCACCGTTATGAACAAAATCGGAACTAGAAATATTAAGTGGTAGAAACAGAAACAAGATAAATGACCCACTTGAGTGTAAAGCCAGCACTGCATTAAGTAAGAATATAATCTATGATTCTAATTAAAAGTCAGAAATAAAAATAAAAACCAAAGAAAAATTATAAAATAACTCTAACAGTTAAAACTGTAATATTTTTTATGTGAAGGGTAAAAGGATATCCCAAGATTAGCAATAAATACCAAATTGATTGGTGTGGTATTATCATTGCAAATAGAGATGATTTATTCAGATTCCAAATGTTTCAAACGAATGATTCTTATTGAAGTTAAACTAATAGATGAAAAAGTTTGTAAATCATGAGTATAATCATGGTTTTCCAAATAAATTATCAATAATAACTGAAGAAGAGCCCAGAGTAGTTAACAAGTGCTAGGACTTGTGAAAAGAACCGATTTAGGAGTTAGAAAATCTAAATATATTTCTGGCTTTGCCAATTTATTAGTTGTACAACTGTAGGTAGATCAATTCGCCCCTAAGATTCTCATTTTCTTTTTCATTGAAAAATGAAGGAATGAACTCGATTTTTTAAGATTCCTTTATCTCTTATGTCTGTGATTCTAATAATTATCTTTAATTAATAATTTTTGTATCTAATACAATAAACATTCAGTTGAAGTTTTTTTCAACTTATTAAGATCTTAGCATTTGGTAAAGACTAAGTACTTATTTATTCATGGAGTTCTCAGTCAAATGCCAAGTCCCAGGATAACGCGTATTCGAAGATTGCAATAACCCTATGTTAAGATTTAGAAACAATATATCACAATGGTTTATATTAAAGCATATTGAAGAAATTTGGATGATCTACACAAACTCATCCCAGAAAAGTCATATGAGTTTTAAAAATGCTGTTGAACTAACACTAAAGATATGATAGCCCTCGTCATAATGAGCCATCAGGAGGGTCTTCTATGTTTTAGTTTTATTTTACTAAGATTTAGCTTATAGAATTTATGCCAGATATAATCATATCTTGGTTCTAGTTCTAGGTATGAATTTGTATTATAGAGAGTTTAAAAATGATCTCTTATACTAGTTTTAAAAAAATTTTTTTTTAAGTGCTCATTTTGACATTAGGTTTAATCAAAAAATTTCAGTAATATTCGTTTGAGGAGCTTCCTTGTTCACAGAAACCAAGCCATATGTCAAAGACTCACTACTGGTTTTAGTGACAGACTTGAATTGGAACTCCTGTGTTCTAACTCAAATCCCGATTATTTTTCCCCCAGAGCCATGTTGTTGTGTGCCACCTAGTGGATTCTGACTCATAGCGACCGCCTGTGACAGAGTAGAACGGCCCCCATAGGATTTCCTAGGCAGTAATCTTTATTTGATAAATCTATATGAAGAAGAACACGTCATCAGGATTGGAAGAAGACTCATGAACAACCTGCCATATGCAGATGACATGACCTTGCGTGCTGAAAGCGAGGGGGACTTGAAGCACTTACTGATGAAGATCAAAGACTACAGCCTTCAGTATGGATTACGCCTCAGCATAAAGAAAAAATCCTCACAACTGGACCAATGAGCAACATCATGATAAGTAGAGAAAAGACTGAAGTTGTCAAAGATTTTATTTTACTTGGATCCACAATCAATACCCATGGAAGCGGCAGTCAAGAAATCAAATGACATATTGCATTGGGCAAATCTGCTGCAAAAGACTTCTTTGAAGAGTTAAAAAGCAAGATGTCACTTTGAGGACTAAGTTGCTCCTGACTCAAGCCATTGTATTTTCTATTGCCTCATAAGCATGTGAAAGCTGGGCAATGAATAAGGAAGACAGAAGAACCTACGTCTTTGAATTATGGTGTTGACAAAGAATACTGAATACCATGGTCTACCCAAAGAAGGAACAAATCTGTCTTGGAAGAAGTACGGCCAGAATGTTCCTTAGAAGCGAGCATGGCAAGACTTCATCTTATGTACTTTGGACATGTTATCAGGAGGAACCCATCCTTGGAGAAGGACATCACGCTTGGTAAGGTAGAGGGTCAGCAAAAAAGAGGAAAACCCTCAGTGAGGTGGATTGACACAGTGGCTGCAACAATGGGCTCAAACATAGCAACAATTTTGAGGATGGTGCAGGACTGAGCAGTGTTTCATTATGTTGTACATAAAGTCACTACGAGTCGGAATTGACTAACAGCAACAAATCTTTATGGAAGTATATCACTGTATCTCTCTCCCACGGAGCTGCTGGGCGGATTAGAATCACTAACCTTTTGGTTAGCAGGGAGTGGTTAAGTGCTGTGTGACCAAGTCGCCCTACAATGCCATCCAAAAACCAAACCCTTTGCCATCAAGTCGATTCTGACTCATAGCGACCCTACAGGACAGAGTAGAACTTCCCTATAGGTTTCCAAGCCTGTAATCTTCACGAAAGCTGACTGCCACAACTTTCTCCTATGTAGTGGCTGGTGGGCTCAAACTGCCAACCTTTCAGTTAGCAGCCAGGCACTTAACGACTGTGCAGCTAGGGCTCCTTTCACAATACCACAGTGACCAGGAAATATGTTTTCTGTGTAGGTAACGCATGAACTTCAGACTTCACATTGACTTTAATGTTTAACGTTTATCATGATTTGCTTCTACTAAAATAAAATTTACTTTAATTGCTTGGATTTCTTAGAAAGCTGCGTCCACCAAAAATAATGTCTATGTTCTCCACCAATACATCTTATTATTATGTCGTTGTTGTTACCTGCTGTGGAGTTGGCTCATGACAACCCAACGCACAATAGGGTTGGACCACTGTGATCCATAGGGATGTTTTTTTGGCTGATTTTTTTTGGTATAGATCACCAGGCCTTTCTTCTTAGTCTGTTTTAGTCTGGAAGCTCTGTTCATTAATATCACCATAGGATATATCTACATTGCTACTGTTATGTGCCGTCAAGTTGGTTCTGACTCATAGCAACCTTATGTACAACAAAATGAAATGTTGCCAGGTCCTGTGCCAGCCTCACAATGGTTGCTATGTTTGAGCCCATTGTTGCAGCCACTGTGTCACTTCATCTCATCAAGGTCTTCCTCTTTTTCGCTGACCCTCTACTTTACCAAACATGATGTTCTTCTCCAAGGATTGCTCCCTCCTGATAACATGTCCAAAGTATGTGAGATGAAGTCTTGCCATCCTCACTTCTAAGCAGCTTTCTGGCTGTACTATATCCTGGCCAAAAGTGTTCTCTGGTATAACAATAATAATAATAATAACACTTAACTATAACTAGTAAAATCAAAATTGCACTATTGGAGAAGTGTTTACAAGCTAAAGTTATTAGGAAGAGATAAACTATTGGTTTTCGTGATACAATCTGTTGACTCATACCTGAAATTATGAGTAATACATGTGTCAGAAATGATAAATTATGTTGAGAAAGGGAAATGTACTGTGTATGACTATACACAGCCATTTTGTAATATATAAAGATTTGAATCCCAAGTATCATCTCCTTCCTTCCTTCCCTCCCCCTCTCTCTCCCTTCCTTTCTTCTGCTCTTCCTTCATCTAATTCTGTCCTCCTATAAGCCATCCTCACTCTTATCATTTCCTCCTTTTTTAAGACTATGATTGGCTGTCTAATACACTTTTTCCAAGTCACATCAGTTGACTGCAATATTTAGGAGAGTATTTTCTAGACATGATAGTGAGAAAAATGCTTGCATTTCTGCCTCCTATGGGTTTTTTTTTAATGGTTCATGTAGAAATTAACCATCAGTTATGTCAAACTAGATTGTTGTGCCAATGTACAAGTGAACTCAATGCTTACTTTTCCATCACACCTTCTAGGACACCAGGTCTCAATATCCTTCCCTAAATTAACATAAATGCTCATTTTTTCCTTTCACTAAGCATAAATACTCTAATGTTAAAACATAGAAAATCAGACTTCCAGGCAACATGGCGCTATAGGCAGAAGCACCACACTGTCCCTCCACAGCAAACATCTGAAAAACTAAGCCAAACAGAGAAAACGGCAATCTTGAAACCCTAAGCATCAAATGAAGAGATAAAGAACTCAGCCAAGCACCGAATGGAATAGAAACTGACTGAGAACAGACAGTGAGGATACATACATGCAGAGGTCCCCTATCAGCTACCGCAGCACAGATCCGCCATCTTGGACTCCTATCGGAGATTGGTGAACAGGGGGTATGAGAAAGCAGCTTCATGGAGCTTCCAGTAGGAGACAGAACAACTGGTAACCAGCGATATATGCTTTCCCACCTCCCACCCTTCTTCAAACCCACTCGGCCTCCTCTGCTTCCTGCAGCCACAGTCTCTTGGCCAGGAAGCACTGGCTTCACCCTGGTGTTGCTTAGATTTCACCCACCTGCACTGGCTGGCTCCCTAAGTGCCATTTGTTGGCTGCTGGTGTTGCTTTTTTCCGCTCTTTAAATTTCTTCCTTACCTTTCACCACCTCCCCCTCCTTTCTCTCAAATACCTGGCTCTGTACGCCATCTTTGCTTCTTCCTGAAAGGCTGTGAAATGCTGCTCGAATGTGAGACTGCTTCCAGACCCATGCTACCATGCTGGTGGGATCCTGGGGCTTTTTTGTTTGTTTGTTTTGGATTATTTGTCTGTTTGTTTTCTTTCTCTTTTCTCAAATTGGGAGCCCGTTTCAGCCGGGCAGTACTGTGTGGCTTGGGACCTACACCAAGTTTGCGCAGACTTGCAAAGGGATCCCTGAAAGCATTTCTTTTTTCTTGTTTTTTTGGGGGGTTTTCTTGTTCTTTTTTTTAATTTGTTTGTTTTGTTTTCTTTCCCTCTTTTTTCGTTTTTGTCTTTCTTCATTAATCAGTTTCTCATCTCTCTATACTTTCCTTCTCTTCCTGTCCCCTGAATACCTGGCGCTGAGTGACACCTCTAGGCCTTCTAGCCAGGCTGTACTTCACAGCCTGGGAACAACTTCCCAGACCTCATAGCCGCACCGGTGGGATCCCTGGGAGGTTTGTTTTTCTTTTTTCTTTCTAATTTTTATTTATTCATTTCATTTCTTTTCTTTTTTCATTCTTCCTCTCACTTTTGTTTTTCTCCATTGCATAGTCTCTCACTTCTCCACTCCAATGGCAAGCTCCCTTAGCACTCTTTTTTGTTTGTCTGTATGTTTTTGGCTCCTGTTCCTCTCCTCCCTCTGCTGTTTCCCATACTCATCTTAGCTCCACACATCACAGTCTCCCTCCTCCCTCCTGCCTACCTGCACCGTGCGCTTAACATCACACTCCTAAGCAGCCCAGAAACAGCCTACCAGAACCTGCCCTGCACTGATTCCTTGCCCGCCCTGTTGGCTGTAGTACGTGCCACAAACCACCCATCCCAGCAACTCCTCTGCAGCTAGACCTGCCCTGCTGTACCATATCTGAGCGACTGACCCTGCCAATTGGAGAAGGAGGTGAAAAGAATTGTGCCCACAGATGAGCAAACAACAAAGAACACACAGACCACGTGCTCAGACATAGCCAAATAAAACAAAAAAGCAGGATGAAATGAACAAATCTACAATCAGTAAACAAGAAAAATAACTACAGAATGTCCCAAAGACAGCAGATAATATCAAAGCATTTACAAAAACAAGACAAGATGGTTCCAGTAGGTGTCCAAAATAAAACACCAGATGACTTTCCAGTAGAAGAAAAGCCACTAGAACTACCTGATAGAGAATTCAAATCTCTAATATTCAGAGCTATCCAAGAGTTGAAGTGAACAGCAGACAAAAATGAGAAAAAAATAGACAAATTCATTGAAAAGGCAGACAAATTCATGGAAAATACGGACAAAAAAATGGAAGAATTCAGGAAAAGAATGCAGGAACAAAATACCAAAGTAAATTCACAATTAGAAGTCATACAAAAACAACAATTAGAAATCCAAAAGATAATAAGATTTCAGAAATGGACAACGTCATAGAAGGGCTAAGGAGCAGGTCTGAAACTGTGGAAGACAGGATCGGCAAAATTGAAGACAAACACTTGGCTACAACACCGTTTGAGGAAAACTCAGAAAAAAGAACAAAGAAAAATGAAGAGACCCTGAGAATTATGTGGGATACAACCAAAAGCAAAAATTTCCAAGTGATCAGAGTTCCAGAACAGGGGGAGAAAACAGAAGACACAGAGAGGATCATTGAAGAACTGCTGACAGAAAACTTCTCTAATATCATGAAAGATGAAAAGCTGGCCATCCAAGAAGCTCAAAGAACCTCATAAAGGATAGACCCCAAAAGAAAACCACCAAGGCATATCATAATCACATTCACCAAAACCAAAGACAAAGAATCCTGAGAGCAGCTCGAGAAAAACAAAAAGTCACATACAGAGGAGAAACAGTAAGATTAAGCTCAGACTATTTGGCAGAAACCATGCAGGTGAGAAGGCAACGGGATGACATACATAAAACCTTGAAAGAAGAAAATTGCCTACCAAGAATAATATATCCTGCGAAACTCTTGTTCAAATATGATGGTGAAATTAGGAAATTTCCAGGTAAACAGAAATTAAGAGAATATGTAAAAACAAAACCAAACTTACAAGAATTATTAAAGGGAGACCTTCCATCTGAGAACAAACAACATCAGCTCACAGGATGAATGTAGGATGCAAGATCGTACCAGCCAGATACCAGTCTACAAAATGAACTCTCAAGGACTATAGAAAACCAAAATAAATACAACAGGGAATCAGAGCAGTTAATCTGTAAAAGGCAACAACATCACAACAATGAAAGAGGGAATAAATGGTGTAGGTATAGAACCTTCTAATGGAGAGGAAGGCTAGGCGATACCAAGTAATAATAGACTGCTTTGAACTTAGAAAGATAAGGGTAAATTTCATGATAACCACAAAGAAAGTTAACAAACCTACTCATCAAAATAAAGAGGAAAAATACAAAGTCTCAGTAAAAACAAAACCTATAAAAACAAAAGAAATGAAAAAAAATCCACAAACAAAAGGAATTCAGCACAGAAGAGTAAGAGGAACAAAGAAAATGTCAGCACCAGCAAAAAAAGCACTACAAAACGACAGCAATAAACTCACATCTATCAATAATTATACTGAATGTAAATGGCCTAAATGCACCTATAAAGAGACGGAGAGTGATAGAATGGATAAAAAAAAAGGATCCATCAATATGCTGTCTACAAGAGACACACCTTAGAAACAAAGATGTAAATTTATTAAAATCAAAGGTTGGAAAAAAACATATCAAACAAACAACCACCAAAAAGGAGCAAGAGTGGCAATACTAATCTTTAGATAACTGGGATCTTCTAAAAATCAAACATCTATGCTCTTCAAAAGACTTCACCAAAAGAGTTAAGCAACAACCTACAGACTGGGAAAAAAATTTGGGGCGTTACAAGTCAGACAAATGTCTAATCTCTATAATCTACAAGAAAATCCAACAGCTCTACAACAAAAAGACAATCCTATTAAAAAATGGGCAAAGGAAATGAACAGACACTTCACCAAAGAAGACATTCAAATGGACAACAGACACATGAGGAAATGTTCATGATCACTAGCCATTAGAGAAATGCAAATTAAAACCACAATGATATACCATTTCACCCCGGCATTACTGGCAAAAATCAAAAACACTGGAAATAACAAATGTTGGAAAGGCTGCAGGGAGATCAGAACTCTTATGCACTGCTGGTAGGAATGCATAATGATACAACTATTTTGGAAAATGATAAGGCACTTACTTAGAAAGCTAGAAATAGAAATACCATACGATCCAGCAATCCTACTCCTAGGAATATATCCTAGAGAAATAAGAGCCGTCACACGAATAGACATATGCATACCCATGTTAATTGCAGCATTGTTCACAATAGCAAAAAGATGGAAACAACCTAGATGCCCATTAACAGATGAATGGATAAACAAACTATGGTACATACACACAATGGAGTATTATGCAAAGATAAAGAACAATGATGAATCTGTGAAGCATTTCATAACATGGATGAAACTGGAGGACATTTTGCTGAGTGTAATAAGTCAATCACAAAAGGACAAATATTGTATGAGACCTCTATTGTAAAAATCCATGAAAAACTTTACACACAAAAGTAACAATCTTTGTGGGTTATGCGGAATGAGAGGTGTGAGGGGGAAATACTAAACAGACAATTGATAAGTCGTAACTTTGGTGAAGGGTAAGACAGTACACAATATTGGAAAGCCAGCAAACTTGGACAAGGAAAGGTCATGGAAGCTCCATAGACACATCCAAATTCCCTGAGGGACTGAATTGCTGGGCGGAGGGCTGTGGGGACCATAGTCTAGGGGAACTTCTAGCTCAATTGGCATAACATAGTTTATAAAGACAATGTTCTACATACTACCTTGGTGAGTAGCATCTGGGGTCTTAATAGCCTGTGAGCAGCCATCTAAGATACTCCACTGGTCTCTCACCTCTTCGGGAGCAAGGGAGAATGAAGAGAACAGGATACAAGGAAAAGATTAGTCCAAAGGACTAATGGACCACAGCTACCAAGGCCTCCACCAGACTGA
>NW_004444217.1:345562-357637 GCF_000243295.1 Trichechus manatus latirostris
ATAGTCATAGGGCAACATGTGTACTGTTAAATGAGAAACTATTTTGTTCTGTAAACCTTCATCTAAAGTGAGAACAGTCGCAGAACTGGAAGAATGTAATCGATGTCACTGAATTGTACATGTAGAAATTTTTGAAATGGTGTATCTTTGGCTATGTATATTTTCACTGAAAAAAAAAAGGTCCTCCAAGGTCGAGAAGGGAGCGTGTTGACATGTCGTGGGGTTGTTAACCAATGTCATAAAACAATATGTGCACTGACTGTTTAATGAGAAACTATTTGTTCTGAAAACCTTCACCTAAAGTACAATAAAAAAAGGAAAAAAAAATAGAAAATCAGAGAGAAAATATTATCATATTCCCATCACCCTTTATACTTAATACTATTTTTGTTGTTTAGTTTTTTCTTCATGTTCATTTTGATAAATTTGTTATCACACCGTCTATACAATTTCTTTATTATCGTTATAGTTGTTTGTATGATTTTTAAAAATTTTTCCATGTATAAGTAGCTCCATGTATCTTTAAGATCTTTGGAAGCACAATTAATTGTTGCATAATAGCCCATCAATTGATTATGCGATAATATCATAATACTTCTCCATTGTTTGTTATTGTTGTACACTGATAAAACACTCCCTGCATTTTATCTGAAGTACAACTGTTGCTGAGACTGTTGACTGTTTAGGTTTGTTCCAGCTAGTCACAGCTATAAATGATGCTGTAAGAAATATTTTTGCATGTTAACATTTCATTGTTGCTGCTACTTTTTCTCCTTTTGGTAGATTCCCACAAATAAAGATCTAGTCACAAAAGGTACTAAAAGTTTAAGATTCTTGATAATCAATGCAATCCTTTCACAAAGACTGTGCAACTTTGTTCTCTTGCTACTTACCTATGAAACAGCCCATCTTACACATCCATGGCAAAGCAATCAGTGACTCCCAGTTCTACATTATTCCTCACAAGGAACATAAATGCTATAACTTGCCCCAGTGAGCCATTTGATATTGTTTTCCACACAACACCCAATGCTACAAGGGACTCATCCTTCGCTAAGTTGATGTTTACTGTAGAATAGATCTTTAATTAATTAAGAAACTCTTGCTGATAACAAAGGAGCAAGAAATTCTACCCATATTTTTACACCTGTTTTCACAACCCTTATTGATTACATGATGCTTTGAGAGTTTCTTTTTAATTGAGTTAGGATGTCACATTTATAATGTCATCAGTGAATGACCTCAAGTGTATTTTTTCTCAGACATGTAACACCTATTTATACAAGTTAGGAGGAAGGTTAGCTCAGGCTGACATGTTGAGTTGTCTGCATCGAAGAACGCTGACTTCGGCAGCTTTACAAAGCTCTGGCCTTTCTTACTGTTCATTTCAGGCCGACCATAGCCCATGTCACCTAGAGTCCCAAACTGATCTGTATCTTAAGCTAGGTGCATGTAAAATGTCATCATAAAACTATCTGAGAATTTCCATTCTTTCATATGCCATCATCACGTATTTATTTATTTATTTAAGAGATGCATTGTCAGTTCCTTAATTGAGAGGCAAACACTAATCACCAAAGATACACAGTAAAGACTCCCTGCCCTGGAGCAGTAAAGTGTCCAGTGGGCAAGGAGACAGATAAGGAGATTAATAAGAACAAAATGATCGTTTCATGTAAAATTAACAATGGGAACACAAGAGAGGGAATACCAAAACTGCCTAGAGAAACTTCAGAGATTTCAAAGGCATTTAGAAAAAAAGAGTAGGGGTTTGAAAGCAAGCAAGTCATAAAACCATTGAGGAAGACAAGATGGCGTACACTAAGATACGGAAAACTTTCGCATGTGATATTTGAAAATCCAGGGAAGGAGAGAGGTACAAAGGAAGGTGTAGTAAAGTCTGCACACTGTCACAATGATGTCAGGGATGAAAATACAGTTTACAGAAGTGCCAGGTGTGCAGTGATGGCAAAGGCTAGGTTGTGCTGAGTGGAGCAGTGAATAAGAGGAGAGAAAGTAGAGACAATGAAATGAAAGACGTAGACTAGCCATGAAAAGATCTGGTGGAAGAGCATTCTAAGAAAAACAAGTACATTCAAAGTCCTTGAGACAGCTGCAAGCTTTGCATGCTGGAGGGGCAGACATTAGACTAGTGTGTAGTAATTGAAGGGGAGAGAGAAGAGATAAGAGGACAGGAAGAGAAGGTTAGCAGGGACATCACAGGGGGCCATGTGGGGAGGAATTAGGAGTTCAGACAAATATTCTAGTTGCAATGGCAATATACACCTACTCCTCAATGATCAACTGTCTGATTATCTGACATTTCTCATTTATGACAACTTTGAAAAAATTCTCAGGCAGCACCTCCAATGGTCCAGGTCACATGTGGGGCCACGCTTGGGCCTGGGGCACCCTCTGCCGGCCGCCCCAAATGATCCACTGGAGGCCCTGGTGATGACCAGGCCAAGGAAGGGATGGAAGCCAACAGGCTGCGGACACCTTCTCCCATTCGTCTGCGTTGTCTTGGTCCAGCCAAGGAGGGTGCAGGGCCACGGTGGGATGACATGAGATTGAGGGCAGACAAGGGGAGGCCAGGTGAAGGCTTGAAGGTGCCAGGGAGGTTGGTGGGGGAAGGCGAGGAGGTGGGAGACGGAAGGGGGCCATGTGGGGCTCCAGGGCCAGGGCAGATGGAGGATGAGCCAGTCTCCACCCAGGGATGGCTGCGGGAGGTGACGGATGGCTGGCAACACCCGACCACTACCACCATCACCAACCCCCGAGGACTCTGCAGTGTTAGGGAAGGGGTGGTGGGGAAGAGGGGCCCACTGTGCCACATACATCATGAGACACTTTGGAGGCGCCTGATGGGTGATGAGCAATGGGGGAGGGGGACACTGGCAGTGAAGACAGGGTGCGGCCCCTGACTCTCACGTAATGCTGATTTCCATAATTTCCTGGTCTTTGGAATCTATCCATGTCAACAAGTGAGGAGTGAGTGTATTAGATACTCTTATGTAAAGAAGTGACGTAATATACACAACCAGCAAAATCAATTACCATAGAGTCAATTCTGACTCATGGTCACCCTGTGTGTGTCAGATTAGAACTGTATTCCACAGGGAATTATATAGCTAATACTTCTGGAAATAGATCTCCAGATGTGTCATCCAAAGCTCCTCTGGATGAACTCAAACCTTCAACCTTTTGGTTAGCAACTGAGACCATTAACCATTTGCACCACCCGGGGACTCCAACATAATATATACCTTAGGAAAATTATGCTGCCTGTTCTGTGGACTTTAGGGGAGGAGAGATAAACATCAAGAGAGGAACCAGCGGGAACTGAGTTTCCTGCTAAGTAAAGCTGCTGCGTAGGAGTGGAAGTTGTTTTTCTGTTTTTTTTTAATAGACTCTATTTTCTATAACAGTTTTAGGTATACAGAAAAAATAGTACAAAAAGCATAGAGAGTTCCCGTAAATTCCATCTCCCTGGTGCACACTGTTTTCTTATTATTAATATCTTGTACATCTGTGTGGTACGTTTATTGTAACTGATGAACTGATATTATTATTAATTAAAGTCCATAGTTTCCATTAGAGTTCCGTCTTTGTGCTGAATGAGTGTGCCAAATGCATAATGTCATGTGACTGTCACAATATCATACAGGATAACTTCACTGCCCTAAAAATCTTCCATGCTCCACCTCTTCCTCCCTTTCCCCAAGTTGTATCCTTTTTGAAAATCGCCATATTTTTCTTAAGTACATTACATGTTGTGCATTTGGGCAAGCTACTGGAGCTTTTTAAGCCTGTTTTCTTATCTATGAATTGGATTAGCAAAAATAACTTGCCTGCTCCTCCCTGTTTTGTTGTTTGGATGTAATAGGGTCATTTATGTGAAAGACTTGAATCATCTGTGAAGCATTCGACTTGGTGCTATTACGGTCTGTTCTGTTAAATTGGCATTGGCAAGAATACCTGCTTCCTCAGGATTTATTCTGACTTTGAAAAGGGTAAAAAGAAATGTAACATACAGCCATTTGCTTTGTGAAACCCACCAAAGGCACATGCATTTCTGTGAAATATGACTTAATGGTGTTGTTTTTGATCTTTACTGACTTATCCAAAATCCACTGCTATTCAGTAGCAGACCTGACATTAGATGATTTATCATGCTCAAACATATACTCTTGCTTTCAATATTCAGAGATCAAATATTAATACCCAGCCAGAAGGGTTTAACATGAAGAGATTGAGGGACATGCTTAATCAAATCAAGAAATGAGGCAATTTGTTTGTTAATTTTTTTGGAGGTTCTTACTCTAATTAGTCCCCAAAAGACCCAAGGTGACTAAATCACAAGGAATGGATATATTTAGGGAAGTACACAGGGCTTTTGATGTTCCCACCATAATTATCTTTATGGTCACTCTAAAAAAATTTTGCTTTTGAATTAAATAACTTCTAAGAAAAGCAGTCAATAATGATAGGCATTGATTTGACTTTTGATGTATTCTAAGTACTTCCTCCTTTCTGCTTACTCATCTCATAGATACAAAAAGCAACGTAACATTTAAAAAATATGATTTGCCTTTACTCAGCATTTTCAATTAGTTTTGCCAATTACGAGTAAATCTGAATATCTGATTTTGAGTTTAATTGACTTCTTGACCTGTAATTTTCAAATCAATTCAAAACTTAGCAAATTTTTCCATTCTACTTCTGATCAGAATTACGGTATTTCTTTTACTGAAACTCATCAAAACTAAATGCTTTTGGATTTTTTGAACTGCAAAAATTGAACAATGAGTCTAAAACAACATTATATGTCATATGAAGTAGATCTATTATTTTGAATCAAACCTATTTTGAACAAATATTTATTCATTTAAAAAATTATCTATTGGATCTACCATATGTTAGGCACTGTTCTTAGCACTTGGCACACAAAGATGGGGAAAAATCTGACATACATGAAACTAACTTTCTAGTTTTGGGAGACAAACAGAAAGAAATAAGCATATCATTGAAAAATATATGTTGATGGAGATAAACTATACGGCAAAAATAGAGCAGGTAAGGAGGATGGGGAATTGCAACTGTGAGCAAGTTGAAATTTCAAAAAATAAAGCTAGCCATGGTAGACCTCATTGATAAGGTAAGGTTTGATGGATGATGTAAAGGAGATGTAGGTGTTAGCTATGAAGATTATCAGGGCAGTTCAGGCAAGGACATCAGCCAGTGCAAAGGCCCCAGGATGGGAAGGGACCTGAGAAAGCCGTGTGACTAGGGCAGAGTGAGCAAAGAGAATAGGAAATGAGGTCAGAAAGAATCAGAGCTTTGGGACTATTATGGGGAATTTGAGTTTTACTTTAAACGAAATGGGAAGATATGATTTACATTTTGGTGAGAGTGGATGGGGAGTGGGTAGAGATGATAAATTTGGTTTGGATATACTTGTTTAAGGTTATAATGGTCATAGGAAATCTAAGTGGAAACCCCATGCCTCAGGAGGAAAGGCAGATAGATGTCCAGTTGTAAGTTTGGAAGCAGCAACATATGTTGTCGTTAGGTGCCCTGAAGTCGGTTCCGACTTACAGTGACCCTATGTACAACAGAAAGAAACACTGCCTGGTCCTGCGCCATCCTCACAATCGTTGTTATGCTTGAGCCCATTGTTGCAGCCACTGTGTCAGTCCATCTCATTGAGGGTCTTCCTCTTTTTCACTGACCCTCACTTAACCAAGCACGGTATCCTTTTTCAGGGACATGTAAGGGATAGTTAAAAGCTTTGAAATAAATAAGATTATGGAAAATGTTCAGCAAGAGAAGCAAAATGGGCCTGGAATGGCTGCAAGAAAGAACTAGCAAAGATGAATGTGATGAATCAGTTTTCTAGTCAAGCATCTTTAGCTACATGGATAACTGTCATGTTTTAGGAGCTTGACTCTATAGGGTTTGCAGAAAATAATATTCTTGCTTTCACTGGCTATAAAAGCCCCACTCTACGAGTTTGTTTTTCCTAATCCTTGGGTAAAAATTTGAGCAGAGCCCATAAATTTTAAGGTCAATATCAGATAAATAAGAGTCCTGCAATCAATTTTAACTCCCCAAACAGAATTTAGAATGCACATTCCAGTACTGTCCTCATGTAAGACTTGTTATTCTCTAATGAAAGACTTAGCTTGGTTGATGTAGGCTGGGAAGCCAGCAGTTGGGGAGGGGGCCATAGTGGCTTCTTCTCTGTTGAAGGTTGGTTGTCAGCTGAGAGAGAGAGTAGAGGCAAAGTAAGGAACCTCTTTATCAGACTTGGCTCAGAAATAATCAGGGTGGTGTCCTCTACAGGGGTCAGATTTGAAAAGTTGATTCTTTTCCTGGGAGGTGGTGGAGGTGGGTGAGGGTAGAAAGTTCTACGGGTTCTTCAGTTTTAATTTCATGCTGGTGATTTAACTGGAACTTTGGTATGGAATCAATGTTTCTCGTCATTGTTTGCACAAAGTATGCTGCATAACAAATCATCCCAAAATTTAAATATTTGTATTTGGTTCACAATTCCATGGGGTGGCAGGTTAACCTGCAGTAAGCCGAATGATTCTTCTATTCTCAGCTGGGCTCTCTCATGCTTCTGCCTCAGCTGGGCAGGCCTGCTTTAGGGGCAGAGGATTTGGCAGGTTATCTGCTGGGGTACTGGGAGCAACTAGGCCACATGTCTCTTATTACTCACCAGGCCAGCTCCAAACAGCTACAACAAAGAGCAGAAGTGTACACATCCTCTGGAGGCCTAGACACAGAACTAGCACAGAATTACTTCTGTTTAATACTATGGTCAAAATCAGCACAACAGCATCCCAAGTTCAAGGACTAGGGCATTAGGCTCTACCACTCGATAAGAGTTGCTGCAAAGTTCCATCACAAAATGGCAGGAATACAGGGACGGAAGTAATACTGATAAATTTTGCAACCAATCTAACATAGTTTGGTCTTTTACTATTTGTTCTCTATAAAATTTTGCTGCAAGGTCATTAAAAACCAAAACAAACAAATAAATACAAAACTGTTGCTGTTGAATAAATTCTGACTCATGGCAACCTGAAGTGTGTCAGAGAAGAGCTGTGCTCTACAGGGATTTCAATGGCTGGTTCTTTAGAGGTAGATCAATAGGTCTTTCTGCCCAGGAACCTCTGGGTGGACTTGAACTTCTGATCTTTCCATTAGCAACCAAGTATGTTAACAGTTTTCACCACTCAGGGACTCCTCAGAGGGCAGACCTCCACTTTATTTCTGTTGAGGTTGCTTCACCCTGTATAGGATGCTTCTTGGCGTGAGGCTCTATTATGGATTCAGTTGTGTCTCCCCCAAAAGTTATACTGAAATCCTAATCCCTATACCTGTAAATATGCCCTTGTTAAAAAATAGGGGATTTCTTTTATATATGTTGATGAGGTCATGCCTATGATGTTACTAGGGTGGGTCCTAAACCTAATCCCTTCTGAATGGTGTCTTATAATAAAGGAAAACAGACATGAAGACACACACACAGGGCGAAGAAAGCAAGTGCAGAATTATCTACAAGCCAAGGAATGTCTAGGGCTACCGACAAAGAGGGATCCTCCCTTAGAGTCGATGCCCTGGATTTGGACTTCTATCCTCCAAAACTAGAGGAAATAAAATTATGTTCTTTAAAGCCAAGCACTTGTGATTTTTTTTTTTTTTTTTGTTGTCGCTGTTGTTATGACAGCACTAGCTCACTAAAACAGACTGCTTTTAAAAATATTACCCAAGCTAGCTCACTTTCACTGGTTCACTTGGACCTCAGGAAAGTGATGGCATTCTTGATATCTGTTAATGTATTCTTAAGCTTTGGGCTGTAAAAAAAACTATGATGAATAAGGTTGCCTTTTAACATCACACGGCAGGAACAGACATTATTAGCCTTATAACTTAAGCAAAAAGGGTGAATATTAAAAGGATATTGGGGAATCTGCGTAAACTAAGAAGTCCTGGTGGGGCAATGGGTGAGAGCTATGGCTGCAAACCAAAAGGTCAGGAGTTCACGTACACCATTGCTCCTTGGAAACCCTATGGGGCAGTTCTACTCTGTCTTATAGGGTCACTATGAGTTGGAATTGACTAGACGGCAATGGGTTTTGATTTTTTTTTTAACGCGACCTAGAGGTGATCAGACTTCACGACAGACAAGAACTGGGTAAAATAAAGCCATGGCCTTTTTAAACTCTTTTTAATGATTTGTGCATCTATTTATTCTTTTTTCTCTGCTGACCCACTTTTACTGAATTACCATCCTTTACATGAAACACATTATGGTCTCTTCATTTATAGTTTCATTTTGATATCCAGCAGAGACTATCAGGAATTTCTCAATGTCACCTCCTAATTCCTGTGGGAGAGAATCTTAGTGTTCAGCTGGAGTCATGATTCCAGCCAACTATGGACTAGAGTGAAAACATGTCTTACATATTCAGCTAGAAGCTCACCCCTTGTACAGAGAAGTTCTCAGAAAAGGTTCAGAAGGTTGTGGGCTCTCCTTACACAGCGTATTGACTTTTCATCCTCTGGTTCATAATCGTAAAATGATTTCTGTAGACCACATCCTCAGAGGACACGTTCAACGTCACAAACTGGGGACTAGTTGGCCAGTGCATTGAGAGAGAGAGAGAGCGTTCCTCAGACATCTTTTTGTTTCGGAGGAGAATGTCTTCTCTAGAAGTCTATCTTCGTATTTCTTAGATCTCATCCACCTGGACTAGGTCAGTAGGTTTAAGAAGTCAGTATCTGGCAATTTGATCCTTTAGGTTGACAGACTGGCCATGTCAGTATGGAAGAAGTGGTAGAAGATTATGGGAACTCATGGTATCCACTAATACCAGAATATCAGGTGTTTTGACTCCCCATCAATATTTTTATTTATCTTAATAAGTACATTTTTCTTGTTTTTTACTCATTAACCCTCTCACTGAAGGGTAAAAAGAAATGGATTTTCTAAGACATTTTATTAAGAAAAAAAGCTTGATTAAAATTTCCACACCAAAAAAAAACCAGGAAATTTGCTACTTAGACATTTTAAATATCCTGAAACCAACATTTATTTAAATATTTTACTGAACATGTGTAATGGATGAAAGTGTATGATATTAAGACATAGTTTAAAAAATTATTATCAACCCTTTTTCTCGGTGTCCAGTTAAATATCTAAAGTCATGGTTCAATTAATAAAGTCCACTTTAAGTGAGTCAAAGTCTATTTTGGACTAAATTCATGGCAAACGTATAAAATCTAATAAAAAATTAGAAAGTTTTGGAGAATTTTTTTTTTTTTTTTACATTGAACATACAGCAAAAGCTCAAATGGCATTCATGTAAGGGGTAATGTTTTGTCCTCCACTCTTTGTGAGACTCAGGGACATGCTTCCTATAGCGAGTACTAAAGAAGATGGTAAGCATGTTACTAATTCTTTCATTTAATAAAAAGCTTCGCATGGACATTTACTATTCTGGAGCTTAGGGTACATTAAATTATTCATGTACTCTGGTTTTAGAGAGATCACAGTCTTCTGGTAAAGAAACTGACGTGAAAAGTGTTAAGATAAAAAATTATAAAGGTTGAAATACAAATGTATTCACAAGATGCAATATACTCTGGGAGCTTAGAGGAGGAGTATCTAGTCTTGCATAGAAAGCGCAGGAAGATTCCAGAGAAAGAGGACATTTGAATCAAATGAAATTGATTCTCTCAGACAGTAAAAATTGAAGGGGTTTTCATGAAAAACAATCAGTATACACATAAGCAAAAAGACATGAAAAGGCACTGAGTATTCAGAATACACTTTAATCCATCTTCTGGAGACAGGACAAGAGTGGGATTGAGGAAATAGCAGAAAATAAGTGTAGAATAGAAGTTTGGACATGCAATGCAATACATTCTGCGAGTACTGTGAAAGTCCCCTTGTATGATGTTGGGGATAGGGATTTTATTTTGTAAGGCAGCAGGAAGTAACCAGAGATGTTGGAGGAGGGGGATGGTATGAGTTAATTTGATTTCTAAAATATTATTTTGAGAACTCTTATGCACTGCTGGTGGGAATGTAAGATGGTACAACCACTATGGAAACCGATATGATGCCTCCTTAAAAAGCTAGAAATAGAAATATCATATGATCCAGCAATCCCACTCCTAGGAATATATTCTAGAGAAATAAGAGCCATCACACAAATAGAATATGCACACCTATGTTCACCGCAGCATTATTCACAACAGCAAAAAGACAGAAATAATGTAAGCGCCCATCAACAGACGAATGGATAAAACAATTATGGTGTATACACACAATAGAATACTACGCAACAATAAAGAACAATGAACCTGCAAAATATCTCACAACATGCATTATGCTGAGTGCAATACGTCAATCACAAAACGACAAATATTTATGAGAGCGCTATTATAAAAACCCAAGAGAAGGACTTATGTAATACTTGATGTATAAAAAAGATTCCTCCGGAATATATTTAGCAACATAAGATTGATTCTGTTAAGCGGGTTGTTAAAACAGAATCCTTTGGAATATTAATGCTTTTATTACAGAATTTTTATTGACCTTTAATCTATGCTGTTATTAAATTTAAGAGGTGTATTTCTGAAAACTATAGTTTTTACTTTAAAATGTATTGGTTATGAATAATGTATTTCTCTTATTAATAGTTGATTTCTAAAGATAATTAGATTAATCATAATGATCTCAGTCAATATTTAGATAACTGAAACAGTGAATCACACTTGCTTTTGTACAGTATATTTGTCTCAAAAGTTCTTTATCAAAATAATATGATTAATCATATCATTGTAGGGATGTTGTTAATAATGAATGAGACGTATTCTCATAGACACACATAAAAACTGAAATTTTCAATTATTTATTTTCTCATATGCTTTTGATTGTTATAATCTGGTTTTTTGGGCTGGGCCTTTGTCCACTTGACGGCAATGGGTTTTATTTTGTCTAAGTTCATTAACAACTTTTGTTTGGGTAAAAACAAAACAAAACAAGAACAATATTTTCTTTTAGGCTAAGTGGCTATTTTCTACATATTTTTACTGAGATTTCAAAATGCTGAAGCAGATTGCTTGAAGTATTAATAAAATATCCGTTATCAAATAAATATTCACACTGCTTTAGCTGTGAATTGTATATATATATGCTGCAATATGTCAAAAATATAAGTTGTCCATTTGTATCAGTTCTATGACTTTTGAAGATATTCTATTTAAAGACTAAACATCTTCATGTCTCTAGGAAATAAGCACGCAAGAAGGTCATGACATAGTTTGAATCTTCTATTTGGAGTAATTAAATCAGTCTCATAAGACAACTTTATGATAACTCTAAATATTCTGTAATAATAAGAACTTCGTCAATGAAGTGCTTATCAGTTTGCTCTGGTCAGTGATTAAATTAATAGCTGTGCTTGGGATAAAAATAATCAGAATGCTACATAATAAAATTCTGTAAGTTTTAACTTTTACTCAGAATAAATAACCATGGAAAAACATATATTAGTGTAGCAAAG
This sequence comes from Trichechus manatus latirostris, assembly GCF_000243295.1. Taxonomy (NCBI): domain Eukaryota; kingdom Metazoa; phylum Chordata; class Mammalia; order Sirenia; family Trichechidae; genus Trichechus; species Trichechus manatus. The sequence continues at coordinate 357,148 of NW_004444217.1, forward strand.
ACTTTGAGGAATATAAATATATAACAATGGGTAATTGGATAAATGTAGAGTCATACAATGGAATACTATGCAGACATTTGAAATGATGTATAGAAGACCATGAAATCATACCAAAGAGGTTAATAATATACTGATAAGGGGAAAAGAGCCAGTGTCAGTGCCCTGTGGGGAAAGACTAATTCCTATCATAATAACAAGTAGCCTTCCCAGTGTAACTTTCTGAGACTTGATCCTCATCTGACAGTTAGAAGATGCTGGTTCTGTAGTTTTAGTCTGTGCTTAGATTGAAGTTCAATTCAAGTAGGGAAGAGAAGATTTTCTATCAGTGACAAATATTAAATTATTTTTACTGTACTTCAGGTGAAGGTTTACAGAACAAATAGCTTCTCATTAAACAGTGGTACACATATTGTTTTATGAGATTGGTTAACAACCCCACGACATGTCAACCCTCTCCCTTCTCAACCTTTTTTTTTTTTTGGTGAAAATA
>NW_004444217.1:361652-377362 GCF_000243295.1 Trichechus manatus latirostris
TTTTGGATCTTGTTGAGTATTGCTCTGTGGCCTAAGATGTGCTCTATTCTGGAGAATGTTCCATGTGCATTGGAAAAGAATGTGTAGTTTGCAGCTGTTGGATGGAGTGTTCTATATGTGTCTATGAGGTCAAGTTGGCTGATTGTGCCCTTTAGGTCTTCTGTATCTTTGCTGAGTTTTTTAGTTGTTCCTTCCTTTACTGAGAGTGGTGTGTTGAAGTCCCCTACTATTATTGTGGAACTGTCAAATTTCTCTTTTCAGTGTTGTTACACTTTGTTTTATATATTTTGGAGCCCTGTCGTTGGGTGCGTAGATGTTTATTATGGTTGTCTTCATGATGGACAGTCCCCTTTATCATTATATAGTGTCCTTCTTTGTCTTTTATGGTGGATTTTGTTTTGAAGTCTGTTTTATCTGAGATTAGCATTGCCACTCCTGCTCTTTTTTGGTAGTTGTTAGCCTGACATATTGTTTTCCAAACTTTGACTTTTAATAAATTCACATCTTTGTTTCTAAGGTGTGTCTCTCATAGACAGCATATTGATGCATCCTGTTTTCTTATCCATTCTGTGACTCTCCGTCTCTATATGGGTGCATTGAGTCCATTTACATTCAGTGTAATTATTGATAGATGTGAGTTTGTTGCCGTCAGTTTGTAGTGCTTTTTGTGTGGTGGTGGCATTTTCTTTGTTCTTCTTACTCTCCTGTGCTGAGTTAATTTTGTTTGTGGATTTTGTTTTCATTTCTTTTGTTTTTGTAGGTTTTGTTTTTGCTAAGACTTTGTTTTTTCTATTTATTTTTATGAGTATGTTTATTAACTTTCTTTTTGGTTACTATGAAATTTACCCTTACCTTTTTAAGTTTGAAGCAATCTATTATTACTTGGTATCACCTTGCCTTCCTCTCCATTAGAAGGTTGTATACCTACACCATTGATTCTTTCTTTTATTGTTCTGATGTTGTCATTTGCTGACAACATCTGATTCCCTGTCGTATTTCTTTTGGTTTTGGATAGTTCTTGAGAGTTCATTTCCTAGATTGGTATCTGGCTGGTACGACCCTGTGTCCTAGATTCTGCCTGTGAGCTGAAGCTGTTTGTCTTTAGATCAAAGAACTCCCTTTAATAATTCTTGTAAGTTTGGTTTGGTTTTTCCATATTCCCTTAATTTCTGTTCATCTGGAAATGACCTAATTTCACCATCATATTTGAACGAGAGTTTTGCAGGATATATTATTCTTGGCGGGCAAGTTTTTTCTTTCAAGATTTTATGTATGTCATCCCACTGCCTTCTTGCCTGCATGGTTTCTGGGTTTCTGCCAAATAATCTGAGCTTAGTCTTACTGTTTCTCCTCTGTATGTGACTTCTTGTTTTTCACACGCTGCTCTCAGGATTCTTTGTTTGTCTTTGGTTTTGGCAAGTGTGATTATGATAGGGCTTGGTCATTTTCTTTTGGGGTCTATCCTATATGGGGTTCGTTGAGCTTCTTGGATGGCCAGCTTTTCATCTTTCATGATATTGGAGAAGTTTTCAGTCGGCAGTTCTTCCATGATCCTCTCTGTGTTTTGTGTTTTCTCCCTGTTCTCGAACTCCAATCACTCGAAAATTTTTGCTTTTGATTGTATCCCACGTAACTCTCAGGGTTTCTTCATTTTTCTTTGTTCTTTTTTCTGAGTTTTCCTGAAACAGAGTTGTATCCAAGTGTTTGTCTTCAATTCCACTGATCTTGTCTTCCACCATTTCAAATCTGCTCCTCAGCCCTTCTATGACACCATGCATTTCTGAAATCTTGTTGTTTATCTTTTGGATTTCTAATTGTTGTTTTTGAATAATTTCTAGTTGTGAATTTATTTTGGCATTTTGTTCCTGCATTATTTTCTTGAATTTTTCCAATTTTTTGTCTGTATTTTCCATGAATTTGTCTATTTTTCCCTCATTTTTGTCTGCTTTTTGCTTCAGCTCTTGGAGAATTCTGAGTATTAGATATTTGAATTCCCTATCAGGTAGTTCTAGTGCCTCTTCTTCTACTGGAAAGTCATCTGGTGTTTTATTTTGGATGCCTACTGGAACCATCCTGTCCTGTTTTTGTATATGTTTTGATATTGTCTGCTATCTTCAGGGCATTCGGTAGTTATTTTCTCGTTTATTGATTGTAGATTTGTTTGTCTTTTTTTTTTTAATTTGCTATGTCTGAGCAGGCGGGCTGTGTGTTCTTTGTTGTTTGCTCATCTGTGGGCACAATACTTTTCACCTCTTTCTCCAGTTGGCAGGGTCAGTCTCTCAGATATGGTAGAGCAGGGCAGGTCTAGCTGAAGAGGAGTTACTGGGACTAGCTTTTTGTGGCACTTACTTCAGCCACCAGGGTGGGTCAGTAATCAGTGCAGGGCACGTTCCAGTAGGTAGTGCCTGTGCTGCCTGGTGGTGTGAAGTTAAGCGCACGGTGCAGATAGGCAGGATGTAGTGGGGAGATTGTTATGTGTGGAGCTAAGATGATATGGAAGAGAGGAGAGAGGAAAAGGAACCAAAAACATACAAACAACCAAAAAAAGAGTGCTAGGGGAGCTTGCTGCTGGAGTTGAGAGATGAGAGACTATGAAATGGAGAAAAACAAAAAGGGGAAGAAGAACAAAGAAAAGAAAAAAAATGAATAAATAAAAATCAGAAAGGAAAAAGAACAGCAAAGCTCCCAGGGATCCCACCGGTGCAGCTATGAGGTCTGGGGAAGTTCTTCTCAGGTGTTGCAGTACCGCATGGCTAGAAGATGTAGAGGTATTCAGCACCAGGTATTCAGGGAACAGAAAGAGAAGGAAGGTATAGAGAGATGAGAAACTGAGTAATGAAGATAAAAAGGGAAAAAGGGGGAAAAGAAAACAAAAGAAATTTAAAAAAAAAAAACAAGAAAAGCCCCAAAAAAACAGAAAAAAAAACCATGAAAAAAGAAATGCCCTTAGGGATCCCGCTGTGAGTGTGCGCAAGGCGAGTGGGTAGGCTCCAAACCGCGCAGCACCACCCAGCCAGAATGGGCTCCCAACTCAAAAAATGGAAAAGACAGCTAACAAACAACCCAAAACAAACAAACAAACAAATGCCCCGGGATCCCACTAGCGTGGCAGCCCAGACCGGGAAGCAGCTCCACTTTCGAACGGAGCTCCACAGCCCTTCAGGAAGAAGCAAAGATGGCGCAGGGAGTCAGGTATTTGAGCAAAAGGAGGAGGAGGTGTTGAGAGGTAAGGAAGAAATCAAAAGAAACAGAAAACGAGCAACAACAAATGGCACTCAGAGAGCCAGCCAGTGCAGGCGGGTGGAATCCAAGCAGCCAGTGCTTCCCGGATGGGAGACTGTTGCCGCGGGAAGCAGAGGAGGCCGAGCGGGAGTGAAGAAGGGTGAGGGCTGGGGAAGCGTATATCGCAAATGACCAGAGCTCCACAGCCCTTCAGGAAGAAGCACAGATGGTGCACAGAGCCAGGTATTTGAGTGAAAGGAGGGGAAGGTGGTGAGAAGTATGGAAGAAATCAAAAGAAGCGAGAAAAAAAGCAACACCGGCAGCCAACAAATGGCAGTCAGAGAGCTGGCCAGAGTGGGCAGGTGGAATCCAAGCAGCCAGCGCTTCCCGGACAAGAGACTGTGGCTGCGGGAAGCAGAGGAGGCTGAACGGGGGGTGAAGAAGGGTGGGGGGTGGGAAAGCGTGTATCACAAATTACCAGTTGTTCTGTCTCCCACTGGAAGCTCCGTGAAGCTGCTTTCTCATACCCCCTATTTGCTGGTCTTTGATAGGGGTCCAAGATGGCCGATCCACACTGCATTAGCTGATAGGGGACCTCTGCAAGAATTTCTCCTCGCTCTCTGTTCTCTGTCAGTTTTCTCACTCCACTGGTGCTTGGCTGAGTTCTTTATCTCTTAATTTGATGTTTTAGGGTTTCAGGATTGCTGTTTTCTCTGTTTGGCTTAGTTTTTCAGATCTTTGCTGTGGAGGGCTGGAATGGTGATTCTGCCTAGAGTGCCATTTTGCCGGATGTCTGTGACAAATATTTTGATCCTTATCTCTTTCATGTATTTTCCATAATTTGTTCAGCAATAGAGTAAGAGACTATTATGAATAATTGGACCCCAAAGGTGCTTTAAGAAATTCCACTGCAAATGATAGTTACAGAATATTAGATTTGGGACAAGCTTTAGAAATTATCTAGTTTCATCCCTTATTTTACTTTAGGAAGATGAGGGACTGATCTGTTGACTAACTCTGGGTTGCACAGTTGATGGCACATTTGAGTCTAGAATTGAAAACATAAACGTTGTGCAAAACCTATTATAGTTTTTAAATACAAAAAACAAAACTCATAGACCTTTAATAAAAAATTGACACAGTCACAATTTCTCTCAATCACAGTGACTTTATCACCACTTTCAGTAAACGACAGACGGCTTAGCAAAATGCAAGTATGAACAGAAAATTTTTCGATAAAATTGGTAAATATATTCATATAGAATATCTATGTAGACATATGTCACTCTGTAATTAAGAAAGAGGAAATACATATTATTTTCAAACATACATTAAACATTCATGGAATTTGATCACGTACTAGGTCACACACACGTACACACACAAAAACTCAACAAATTAAAACAAACAATTTTTCCAGGCCTCACTCTCTGTATACAAGGCAATATAAATATCTCATTTGCTTTTTAAAAAGTATGCATCCAAATTAACTCTTTGAATGGAGAGATAATCAACATATTATTAAAAATTATGGAAAACTAAAATGAGAAAATATCATTATATACCAAAAACTGTGATGTGGTTAAGGTATTATTCAGAGAGAATTTTTTAGCCTTGAAAGCATTCATTAGAAAACAAAAATAAAATAAATAAAATAATTTGATTAGAAAAAATAACATAAGAGCAACACAATATTAATCCCAAAAATACTTGAAAGAAGTAATAAAGAGAAACATATAAATAAAGGAGCCACGTTTGATCAATAAAGATCTGGCCCATATGATTACAAAAGAAAGAGACAAAGGGACAAGATGACAAGGGACAAAAGAAGACTGACAATATATTGTGAATTTAAGCATTATAGAAGAATATTACGTAAAATCTGTATTTTGATAAATATAAAAACCTAGAAAAATTTATACATTTCTTTGAAAATACAGTTTCAAAAATCAGAAAACCTGAATTGATCAAAAACCATAAAAGGTAACCTAAATCTATCACTCAAATAGGAATCAAACGCAGATAATATTATGGATGACTTACATCAAATCTGCAAAAAATAGGCACATCTTGTTGTCTATTATTTTATTCCAGGGCATAGTAAAAGATGAAACTATTTTTACATTCATTCTACAAGTGAAGTAGAATTCTGACATAAATTTTGAACATGGAAACACAGATAAGAAATCTTCCTAGAGAAAATAAAATTTTAAAATAAAATATCAAGAAATAAAATCCAACCATATATCATTAGAACATAACTAAACAGAGCTTATCCCCATGGAAATCTGCTAATCTAATTTACAACATTAAGACTTTGGGGAGAAGAGGAAGAATCAAATGAGGTTAAACTTTTCAGAAAAACCATCAAATCAATAAAACTTGTTATGGAAACTTTTCAACCTAAAACAAAACAAACAAGTCGGTTACCCACAGCAAGCATTTTACTTGGTGAAAAAATAGTGGGTATACTCTCCTTAAACAATACAGGAACAAGGCAACATTGCCTCATCACATCATCAAATACATCATAAAATACATTTAGTATTTTACTAAAGGTCCTAATCAAGTGCAAAAGTTAAAAAAAGACGTACTTACTGGAAACAAAAATGTTAAACTGGCATTATTTACAATTAACTTCCTTTATTCCCTATAGCTATCAATAATGAATTACAAACAATCATTGAATCAGGACTCACAATAGTAACAGCAATATCCTGAACCAACATGTAATACTCTACATTTCCAAAGAAAAAGAATAATGAAAAGATGTATAAGAAGAAAACTCTAAAATGTTGGAAAACGTGACTAACGTTGAGAGGCACACTAACATCTTCATCAGGTGTGTAGACAAACCCATTATTACCACTTTCTTCCGCAGGCAACTGAAAATCTATTTAATACCCTTGTAAATATTAAAGGGACCCTTAAAAGCACTCACATTTTCTTTCTGTGAATTTTGCCAACATGCATTGAAAATTTATGCCCTTTCAATTTTCTGTTTAATATGTGATGTAACAAAGACATTGCATATACTCATTTAAATTAGCTTGTCTTCTATTTCATGCCCTCAATTTAATTTGCTTGTGTTTTTATTGGACTATAAAACTTTTTTTATTGATTTATAACTTCCCTTTCATGATATAAATGAATGAAGCCTATATTTTATGTGCCAAACATATTTTCTCCCATACTTTATTATTGTTTTGATTGTTAATTTTTTTTGTTTTTAATAACAACTATGTACATTTTTATGGAAGAAAATTTATTGTCATGATTTTGTTTTCTGAATCTGTTGTCATGCTTACTAATACATTCCTCACTCTAAGATTATAATATTAATACGTATTTTTTAAAGATTCACTTTCTATGATTTAAATATTTAAAACATCTAAACTATATTTTAATTGATAAGTGAGAAATTAAATTTTGAAATAAGTCTTCTGCTGGTTTCAGGAAGATTCCTTTCTCTGTCAGATAATTTAAATAACTTAAGAATTAACTTTTTCCAGAAGATTTAAGGAAAATTTTTCTGTGTAAGGATTTGAACCTGGCAATTTTATTTGTGATTGCTAGTATTTTTAGTTGTTTTTTATTTGTTGTTCTTGTTTTTTGTCTTTTCTCTGGTCAGTAAGGATGATTTACATTTTTATGAAAAATCATCAATTTCTTGCAAATTTTTAAACTTATTTTCCTGGAGTTAGGCAAAATATGTTCTGATTATTAACATTTATTTCCATCAGAAGATGTGGTTATTTCTCCAGAGACTAAATTTTCTGTATCTTTTTGTTTGTTTTCCTTGATTAGCAGTATTTCATTTCCCAAAAACATATCTTATATCTATTTATTAATTCCTATTTTCCAAATTGTTGTTATATACTTTTAAATTGTTCCAATATGTTTCCATGAGTTTCTTTTTTTGTTTCTTGTTTGTTTATGTTTTTCAAGGTGGTGCAGAGTTGAGGTTGAATGCTAGCCAAAAGGTTGGCACTTTGGACCCACCCAGAGGTACCAAGGAAGAAAAGCCCTGGCAATCTGCTTCCATTAAGACTATACCTAAGAAAACCCTATGGAGCACAGTTCTACTGTGTAACACACAGTGTCACAGTGAGTGGGAATCAACTAGGTGACAACTAATAACAACAAAATAAGTTTTTCTGAGATGAATACTTAATTTATTATAAACCTTTGTAGTTTTCAAAGACATACATTTAAGGTCCTGGATAATTTTTTGACACAGTTTTTACTTATCTCTAAATGTATTATGTTGTTCTTAGGTGTCATCCAGTTTGTTCTGACTCATGGCGACCCTAAGTACAACAGAATAAAACACTGCCCAGTCCTGTGCCATCCTCACAATTGTTGCTATGTTTGAGCTCACTGCTGCACCCGCTGTGTCAATCCATCTTGTTGAAGGTCTTCTTCTTTTTCACTGACCCTCTATTTACCAAGCATGATGTCCTTCTCCAGGGATTCTTCTCTCCTAATAAGATGTCCAAATTATGTGAGATGTAGTCTTGCCATCCTCGCTTCTGATTTTAAACCATGCTGCATCCCTTTGTTCTGTTTGAACAACTACCACTTGGCCTACGTACAGGTTCCTCATGAGCACAATTAAATATTCTGGAATTCCCATTCTTCGAAATGTTATCCATAATTTGTTAAGATCCACATGGTCGAATGTCTTTGCATACTCAATAAAACACAGGTAAACATCTTTCTGGTATTCTCTGATTTCAGGCAAGATCCATCTGACATCAGCAATGACATCCCTCGTTCCATGTCCTCTTCTGAATGTGGCTTGATTTTCTGGCAGTTCCCTGTTGATGTAATGCTGCAACTCTTTTTGAATTATCTTCAGCATAATTTTACTTGCATATGATATTAATGATATCACATGTAAGTAAAATTAACACTACGGACAGACGAGTGGTGGTCAAACATTTTGTAGGTAGGGTTTTATCAGCTTTGTTGATTGCAGTCAGCAGTCTAAATCGACTGAGATTCCAATAATTTGAAGCTTCTCAGATTTGAAAAAGCTAGTTGCTTCTAGTTCATAAGGTGAAGAAATTACAATCTGTGCAATGCAGCAACTACTTTAGCAGAAGTTAAGACTGTAACACCAAGTCTTTTTTCAAGCTCTTTCTGTTGACAATTTTCTGTCAACAGTAGGATTAAAGTCTCCTTGGAAGCTGTTGTCACAGGATCTCAAGGTAGGTGATCAGTATTTGAAAGAACATGAAACATACGCACTCACATAAATGATAACTAATGATGAGTCTTCAGGTTTAAGAGCTATCTTTGGGCTCTACTTACTTCTGCATGCAACTGAGAAGCAGCAATATATAAGAAACCTTCTACGTTTTGGAAAATTGCTATGTATGGGCAGCAACAAGGTCTCTGACTTTCATCCTTCAAATCAATATTCTGTCCTCAAGTGTTTTCCAGTATAGAGTGGCCTGTGACAGCTTAGTGGTACCCCAGAGATGGATACCCACCAACATTGCTTTAGAGGTGGCCACAGAGGATGAGGGACAGGAAAAATCTGGCAGAAGGAAGAAACTTGGAGGATAATGAGGAACATATTCTCTCCCAGAGAGTAGATAAGGATAATCATATTGACTGATCCAACCAGTTAGTCCTCTAGGGCAGAGCTCTAGTGCTGACAATGCCATGAACCAAGGACAACTGTCTTTCCCTTTTATGAATGGGAGTTCTTATCCAGTTATTTGTTTACTCATCTACCATTGTACATTGGATGTGTTGAATACAGATGTCATATTTATTAGTTCATAGAGTGCTATGCTATAAGCAGTCATATCTGAGCTTGATACAGAGGATGGAGAAGAAGTTTGGCTCATTTAGGAAGAGGTATTTTTCAAGCTTGAAAAAACACGTCAATAGCCAAGGGGCAATAGGTCAGAAACTGCTATATGAGTCCCAATATCCATTTTCCTTGCTTTCCTTAATATAATGAGCCATATTTTTGCTGATTTCATAGCTAGAGTTATACACTACATTCTACAGTCTCCCTTGCAGCTGGGTATGGTCCCATGATGAAGTTTGATCCCATGACATGTAAGTAGAAGTTTGGTGTGTGACTTCTGGGCTTTTTATATTTTTTTAATTGTGATGAAAATACACATAAGAACACATACACCATCTCGACACTTCCTACATGTTCAATTCAGTAACATTAACTTTCCAAGTTATGCAACCAGACAGGATTTTTAGAGGGAGATAACATACCTTTCTTTGTCCCCTCCTCAATGCTATTGTTTGCATATGATGTCTGGAACTCCAGCAGGAAGTTGGAAGAAGTTGAAATTTCTGATTAATACGAAATTATCCTGAGAGACGTGCCTACTTCTGGGTTTCTATTATGTCTTATTATACTAGTCAGACAAAAACATTGTTAATTTGATTGTTAATTTCTACATTATACTCAGTCAAAACTATTCCTAATGGATATATTAGGTAAATTTTGTCAACTGCTTTATTTTTTTATTTTTCAGTAACTGTGATTAGTAATATTGCAACTATGTAAGACACACAATCTTCCCTGTTTCAGAAGCATAAAACTTCATACTCCTACCACACTTAAACCCTTCTGATCTGAATTCACAAATTGCATAGATCATACTCACCTTCAACTCTTGACAGTATTAAATGTTCTGCTGGTTTTATTCACTAATTATACTTTCAATTTAGCATGACTTTTGAAAAAAAATAGAATTCCTCATGAAATTGTAAATAAGTGTTCATTTTCACACACAATATCCAACACAGCTGAGAAGAGAACTTACCTAATGTGATGATTATTTATAGCATAACACTCGTTTAATTTAATGGAGCGTCCATAGACTTTGAAATCAGAAGGCTCTTAGTTGACACTACAGCCTGACCATTTAATTTAAAGGACTGAAATCATACTATGTTCTCTGACCATAGTGGAATCAAACTAGAAATCAGTTACAGAAAGACCACAGGAAAACATCCAAATACTTGGAAATTAAACAACACACTTCTAGACAATCTATGGATGAAAGAGAAAGTTTCAAAAGACTTTTTAAAAAGCAGAGAATTGAATGAAAATGAGGAAAAAAAATTAAAATATGTGGGATGCAGTTAAAGCAGCATCAAGAGGGAAATTTATAGCTTTAAAGGCTTCTATTAGAAAAGCAGAAATGTCTCAAATTAATAATCTAATTTACTATATCAAGAAATTAGAACAAGAAGAGCAAAATAGACTCAAAGCAATTGGAAGGAAGGAAATAATAAAGATAAGAGAAGAAAGAAAATTAAAAACAGGTCAATAGTAGAAAAAAACAAAACCAAAAAGCTGTTCTTAAAAAACAATACAATAAAATTGCCCTCTGGTAAGACTGACAAAAATAAAAAGAGAGAAGACATAAACCATGTCAGGAATAAAACAGAGGATATTACTACAGATCTTCCAATCATTAGAAGGATAATAACAGAATACTACAAATTACACTCATAAACTTAGAAGAAAGGGATCAATTCCATTAAAAATACAAACTACAAAATTCAACCAAGATGAAGTATTCCACCTGAATCGGCTGAATAGGAAAGAAATTGAATTTGTAATTAAAAAGCTCCCAAAAGAAAATAGTCAAGAAAAATACCTCAATTCAAAGTACAACCTAAGCTAGATTGAGCTGCATTGTTTGCAATCCTAAAAGTACAGGAAATCTTTCAGTGTTGCTTGTTAAAACAAATAAACACAAAGAACAAACAAAAAATTTTCCCTATAAAAAAAGAGGTAGGTCCTATTTTTTTTTTTTGAAGGTTGCATTATTGATCTGGGTTATCCCTTTTTTATGTTCTCAAAAAATAAGGAAGCCATCTATTTGAATCACAGGGAAAATCTGAGTAGTCGTTCGTACTGGACAGCATTTTACGCAGCTCAGTAGGCCGCATTAGATTGAAATGCACTTCAAAAATGTGTTTAAGAGAGAAATTTTTTTGCTTTGGCTTTTCTAGACATTCTTGTTCACCCTATTTGTGTCTACATAGTAAAGATGTTTTCGATACAGAACAGAACATTTTAAAAACGTGAACACCCTGTTATTCACAGCTCTCTGGTTTTATCCATGTTCCTTCTTCTAAAAGGCATGTTATTCTTACCACGTTTCTCCTGACTAATAATTCTTATTCTTCAAGAATCAGAAGTCTTGTGTCCTAGATGACCTGCTTCTTTAACAGTATCCCATGCAGAGCTTTAGTGGGAACCTCTTACTTTTGCCACCTTGATCCTGCCATTGGTAAAATAATGCTCCGAAGTATCCTTTGGTCCATCCCCACTCACAAATCAAAGAGTTAGTAGTGACTGCTCCCAACTACTGTTCCGTGTTGGATCCTGATTGGCTCAGTACAGCTACATCTCATCTTCTGTAACAGAGGAATTTGTTCAGCGCTGGGGATGCAACCAAAGGCGATGTGATTCAAAGAGAACTGTTGAAGCTTCTATGGTGAGAGAATGCCCCTTGCCTTGTGCAGGAGCTGCAGGAGGAGAATCCCTCCCTTCTCCTTGACCACTAGCAAGGGAATGTGACATTGTAAGTGCCATGGCCACTTTTCACCACCAGGAAAGCACCTGAATTTACTTGGGTGGAGCTTCATATTATGGAGTCCATTAAGAGGGCTGGTGAAGTTCAGGTCTTCATATTACGTTATAAAGCCCATTGATTCACGTTATAAAGCCCAATGATTCAGCTGTCTCTCCAGTTACGGAGAAATCCAGGTCTTCAATCCCTTTGCTTGAGCTGTTTGTCTGAGGCGAAGTTTGCAGCTAAACTTTTAGCTCATGTATGACAACTAATTCAGAGCTGAGCTTTCTGGTTTTGGTCCAGGAAGAGACCTGATCGATATAATTCCTATCTTAACAGTCATCATACTGTATTTCAATGATTAATTTATGGGTTTTCTCTCCCACAGGAGTGTGAGCTTTTTGTGGACTGGGATCAAGGAGCAGCTTATTCATGCTTTTATCCCCAGGGTCAAGCTCACTGCATATCACATAGAAGGTAGTCAATAACTATTTTAAAATGAATAGAAATAGAACAGCCTTTTGACTTTAAGAGGGGCAAAACTGCATTATTTGTGAGTTGTTTCACATTTTTGTTTAAGTTTTAGTTAAAAACTTTCTTTACTTGCAGATATCTTGTTGAGTGACCTGATTCTTGACCTTGAGTGCATAGACGGTAATCATAACCCCCTTTTTCAGAACAATTGCCTCACTTGGAGATAACTCCTCACTTAAGCAAGACGATATAATAACTGGCAAGAATTTTATCCTCTGAAAATAGTTAGCCAATAATAATCTAATAGAGAATGATACATGAAGCCGAATTTACAATTACTTTACCTTTACCCATTGCCATCGAGTCGATTCCAGCTCATAGCGACCCTAGAGGACAGAGTGCAACTGCCTCATAGGGTTTCCAAGGAGCACCTGGTGGATTCGAACTGCTGACCTTTTGGTTAGCAGCCAAACACTTAACCACTGCGCCACCAGGGCTCCAAATTTATAATAGTCAACCATAAAAAGCAAACAAACAAAAATTCTTTATAGATCTTGATTTAGAAACTCTGTTTGTAGCTATGTTTGAATATAATACCCTATCAGTTCAAGTAGTATCCTGAGTTAAGAGTAAACTCTTTCTATACATATTCTTATGCTAAACTTATTAAAGTAGCATATCTGTTAGTCGAACAAATAAAAATCCACATTTGTATGAATTGAGGACAGAGGGTTTTTTAAAATAAAATATTCAACTGTGTTTTCGGTGAAAGTTTACACTAACAGAGGGTTTTTGTTTTATGTTTTTGACCTGTGGATTTGTTAATTTAATAAACTTAATATAACAACATGTATATTTGTGTGTGTGATCTGAGCTTATTCTTTAAATATTCTTTGTGCATTTTATTCTATGCATTTTTGTGTCAATACCATATATCTCTCCAGAAAAGTGGACTTACGATTAATACTCTTGGAAATAAAAGAATAGTTTCTTTAAAAAGTCAAGAAATGCACCTCACTTTAAAGTACAGTGGTCAGTATTAATTGCCCTACTGGTCTCTTTCTAGTACTTATACTTAGTAAACAATTAATTTAATCAGATTTGCCCCCGGTTTAAATGTTGAAAACTGCCTTTTTAAGAATTATAGTAACTAAACTGCTTGATGTGCTTCTTATATTTATTGCAGCTTTTAAAGTCTGTTTATCTACTGAAGGCTTTAGATTAAGTTAAAACATAAGAGGACCTGTTTATCAAATTTGATATCTAGTACTATCTGAGTTTGCTTGAGTGGGATTGGTTTCTAAAAAAAAACAAAGAAAAAATCCTATTCCAGCAATTCATTCTAGTTTTACTTTTGTTTAATTAAATAGGAATGGATTATGTATATGATTTATATTATTTCAGTAAATATAATTCTAAATCAGGACATGGAATGTACTTTCGTAAATGTTTTATGATGTGTCAAGAAGTCTTTTTAATTTACTACTGAATTTTTAACACCTAGAGTTGTTCTTTATTATTATCATTATTTTTACTTTTATATACTGAGTTCAAGGTCACAGATAAATTTGCCAGAAGGTGCCACTATAGATGGTTGACTTTTACAGATCAGCTATTATTTCTCTCACCTTAAAATTAAATGTTTCAGAAACGGCCAAACTGTGCTTTTTAGGATCACTAGTCTATCGTTACAGAGCCCTGGTGGTGCAGTGGTTAAAGGGATAGTGCTAACCAGGTCAGTGGTTCGAACCCACCAGCAGCTCCATGGGAGAAGGATGTACTAGTCTCATTCTGCAAAGATGTACAGCCTTGGAAACCATGTGGGGCAGATCGACTCTGTCCTATAGGGTCACTATGAGTCACAATAGATCGACTTGATGGCAGTGGGTTTTGGTTTTGGTTTGGTTTATCATTAAATCACAGTTCCAGTGAACTCAGCCATTCTGAGAAGATCCTCAATGCCCATCTCTTCTTATCTTCCACTAGCTCGCTATAACGGGTAAGCAAACAACATTTACTTGATCGGCAAAGCACATTTTTGCATAAGGAGAGAGAGGTAGGCTTGATCAGTTCCCTTTACAGACAACCAGGTGGATTGCTTGCTGGGCTCCTGGCTGGATGCTGCTGAGACTGTGGGTCGGAGTGGAAGTCTCATCATTTTAAAAAGGACTAAGATCTCAGCATGGAGGTGCAAGTGACTTCTGATTTAGCTTGTCAGTCCCCGTAACTAGCCATCCCCTTTACTACTGACTGTAGGTATAGATGAGTCCTAGCTATCTTTGAGAATAGAGACAAATAAATGGGGCATGAGTGGAAGGAAAGATATGGGGACAGCAGAATTGAAAAAATAACAAGTAGAAGAGGATTCAAACAGAGAAGTTTCTATATAGACGGGGAAAATCTAGAAATGGTATAGCTGATCATTCTCACGAGCTTTGTAGATCATCAAGATCCTTCCCCTGCATTTACTAGATATGGGATCTTGGGCAAGTTGTCAAGACTCAATGACAACATGTAGGTAAAGTGCCTGGCACACAGAAGATATGAAATCATTTGAACATTTCTTATATATCTTCACGATGGGTAGAGATTACAACCAGGTAGGGTACATTTTATAGTAGCTAAGAAAGAAAATAACCTATGAAAGACAACTGGATGTGTGTATTTGTGTGAATTTAAAAATACGAAGTTCTATTTAAGGTATTTACAGGTTCCAATCTCAAAGGTAGTTATAAACGGAGTCCCTGCCACTGTGTGCTTACTATTTATCTTTCTGAAATCAAGGAAAATGTGAAATTGTGGGAACGAAAACCTAGAAAAGAAATAAATTTAGTGATAATAAAAAATACCTAGCAAAAATGTCTTGTATATGTTTGATTACAGATTTTTGTTGTTTAACAAATTGCAGTATATCGACAAGGAACTGCCAGAAATTCAAGCTGGATTCAGAAGAGGACATTCAACAAAGCATATCATTTCTGATGTCAAATGGATCTTGGCTGAAATCAGAGAATACCAGAAAGATGTTTACCTGTGTTTTACTGACTATGCAAAGGCATTCAACTGTATGGATCATAACAAATTACGGATAACACTGCAAAGAATGTGCATTGCAGAATACTTACTTGTGCTCATACGAAACCTGTACATAGACTAAAAGGCAGTTGTTCAAACAGAACAAGGGAATACTGCTTCGTTTAAAATCAGGAAAGGTGTGCGGTAAGGTTGTATCCTTTCACCATACTTATTCAATCTGTACGCTGAGCAAATAATCTGAGAAGCTGGACTATATGAAGAAGAATGTGGCATCAGGATTGGAGGAAAGCTTAACAACCTGCGAAATGCAGATGGCACAACCTTGCTTGCTGAAAGTGAAGAGGACTTGAAGCACTTACTGATGAAGATCAAAGACTACAGCCTTCAGTATGGATTCCACCTCAA
>NW_004444217.1:377462-413836 GCF_000243295.1 Trichechus manatus latirostris
AACCTTGCTTGCTGAAAGTGAAGAGGACTTGAAGCACTTACTGATGAAGATCAAAGACTACAGCCTTCAGTATGGATTCCACCTCAACATAAAGAAAACAAAAATCCTCACAACTGGACCAATAAGCAACATCACGAAAAACAGAAAAGACTGAAGTTGTCAAGGATTTCATTTTACTTGGATCCATAATCAACGCCATCAAAGCAGCAGTCAAGAAATCAAAGGACGCATTGCATTGGGTAAATCTGCTGCAAAAAGTGTTAAAAAGCAAAGATGTCACTTTGAGGACTAAGGTGGGCCTGACCCAAGGCATGGTATTTTCAGTCACCTCATATGCCTGCGAAAGCTGGAAATGAATGAGGAAGACCAAAGAAGAATTGATGCCTTGGAATTATGGTGTTGGCAAAGAATACTGAAGACACCATGGACTGCCAGAAGAACAAACAAACTTGTCTAGGAAGAGGTGAAGTCAGAATGCTCCTTAGAAGCAAGGATGCCAAGATTTTTTCTCGTGTACTTTGGACATGTTGGCAGGAGGGTCCAGGTCCCTGAAGAAGGACATCATGCTTGGTAAAGTAGAGGGTCACCGAAAAAGAGGAAGACCAAGTGAGATAGACTGATGCAATGGCGGCAACAGTGGGCTCAAACATAGCAATGATTGTGAGCTTGGTGCAGGATTGGGCAGTGTTCCGTTCGGTTGTATACAGGGTCACTATGACTTGGAACTGACTCGACAGCATCTAACAACAACAACAAAACGTTTAACAGAGTAAGTGTTAGAAGGATAAATAACCACAAACATAAAGTTCAAGGTTGGAATAGCTCTCACACTGGCTTTTCATTATATGTATAAACTATTATTTTTCATGAAGTGGCAGAAGTGACAGAAAATGCAACCTGGAGACATGTGTCTTGACTTGTAAAGCATGATTAGAAACACAACATCAAGTTTCAGCCCTGCTACTTAGTTTCCTGGCACCAGTGTCTGACTCTGCCCGCCACACTCCATTCCACCTTTTGGTTTCTTACCTTCTCCAGTTCCCTTGACTGGCTCTCAATAAAACTGAGAAGCAGTCAGTGAATTACTTCCGTGCCCCCCACCTCCCACCTGGACCGACAAGATTCCTAACTACCCCTCCCACATCTTACCTCTCACCTAACATTCTTCTGGTATTCTGCCCTGCTGTGATTTGCTCTCAGCAAGCTTTCATTTAGTCTTCACTGAGGTGTTAACTGATAATCATGGTGTTAACTGAACTGTGATCCCTGTCTGAATTATTTACATTTCAAAAGCAGGCTCTTGGAAGACCCAACAATTCAGTTTTGTAGGATAACTGAGAGGAGACTTTCCCTGTGATTAGTAACACCACAATTAGTAGACTTTCGCTCTCACTCTTAACATTCACAGAAGCTTTATCTTGATAATGACTGTGGCTTTTGGAAGGAGAGATCTGAGGAGCTGGTACTAGTGAGGAATGAGCTGGGCCCGTACTAGGCCACCATAAGTACACCGAAGATAGGCTCCTGCTAACTCTCAACTCATAGGATTTAAAATGTGCAACTTCTTGGGAAATCCTGAGGCACTGACAGAGCTGCAATTTGATACCTATCAGAGGTTTTACCCCCAAGGTGCACCCACTGTCATTGTTATTCAACACATTTTTGCAACTTGGCGTAGTCCACATGGAGTTGCATTTTGGGAAGACACCAGTGAAAGCTAAACGTGAAGAGATTCTATGAACATGTCAGGGTCAGCAATGATATATATGCATTTGGGGAGAAAATAGGGGCATACAAATAAATATATGAGTTTCCATACATGTAAAGGTAATCATATTAGCCCTAGAAGGCAAATACTACCCTTAAATAGATAAAGAACACTAAAGGAAGGAAAAAGAGCATTAGGGAAAGGGTAGGGTTTGGGAGGCTTGGAGACGAGGAAGCAGGAAGCAGAGACGGTGAATGATGGAGCTTCTAACTATTATCTTGATGATGTCCTAAACAAGAATGGGAAGTGACCAAAATACATGACATTGTCGCCTGGGATTAGGCCAAAATAAATGTCCTCGGAGAATCAGTGCACATCAGTGTTCTTAATCTGGAGCATGTTTACATCAGTCAGGGGTTTTACGAACTGCAATGGCAGATTCTTTTTTTTTTCTTCCTTAGTATCATTTATCAGGGTAGAAATGGGGAAAAATTGAGGAAAATAACTGATTTAAAAATAACAGCTTCTTTCATTTATTTTACATGTTATACACTAATTTTTAATGAATACTATACATACATCTTAATCTTATATTTAAAAAATAGAATATTGATTAATCATTGTGTTTTATTGCTACTTTAATCTAATTTTGAAAAAAGTTACACAAATGTTATATAAAATTGAAAGGGAAAATGTGAGCAGAGAGTATTGCTGCTATTCGAGTAGCTCCTGAGGTTTTAGAAACCACAAGAGATTTTCAGAGGTCACAGCGCAAATGTCTAACAAGTTAAATAGAGATGGACGGCCTCATTTCAGTCTTCTAAGTCTCCGTAAATCTCTTGATTTACACTTCATATTCACTCCACCTAAATTCTCTAAGTATGTGAGAGCGATTCCCTTGATCAGACTCTGTTCTAGGGGGCTAATTACTTTCTTCCTTCTGGTTTATTGAGGCTAAGCGGAAAAGGCAATGGAGAGCTCATTATTTTGTCATCCATGGTGTTTTGGCGCTCTAAATTAATGTTAGGGTCTCAAAACTGTCTTCCAATATTGCAGTGGGGAAACACAGATTGGGCTTTTGAAGTTTTTGATTCAGATTCTAGAATGTAACATATAGCTGTGAAGGGGCTTTTATGAAGGGAAAATGCATCTACAGTACGTGTGAGATTTAGGTTTTCTCAAACATCTTAACCTGGTAGTGGTTCTCTTTAAAAAAGGAAGAAAGAAAAAAAGAAATTTCCACCTTTAAAGTGGAAGTTTGTCCTCTGTAATAATCCAGAAGTTCATGGAAACAAACTTTACATTTTCTGAGATTAAACAGTTTTCTTAAGGTCCAACACATGGGTTTACCTTAGGGCGGAGCTCAGTCCAGAAGGTTTACCGGATAGAAAGTCCAGGGTGATCCTTGACTTGGCGAGCATAAAGTTTTCTTCAGAGCTCATTTCCAAAGTCAGCCTGGCCATCCTGGAAACTGCAGAGGCCAACAGGAGCGCTAGTACGCTTTGGTGTTAAATGAACGCAGGAGCAGAGAGAGGCCAGGCGGTCTCGCGAACAGGAGAACCCCTTCGGGAGGGGAGAGGTTCCAAAGCGAGGTAACGAGTCCAAAGCCAGGAGCTCCAGCGTCCTCCGGCTCACGCCGAGCGTCGCTTCCGGAGCCCCCTGCAGCCTGGAGCCAGCGTGAAGGTGGGGGAGACGCAGCCGTGGAGGAAGCAGGAAAGGGAGCGGGGGGAGGGGGGGGAAGCGAGGGGAGTCGGCGCGAGCGGCGCGCGCGGGGAGGCGGAGATGGGGAGCGCGCGGCGCGCAGGGAGCTGAGTGGACCGCTCGGGCGCGCGGCGCGTGCGGCAGCTCCGGAGAGCGGCGAGCTGGCCGCGCAAGGCTGCGTTTCCAGGAGGAGCTGCGAGCGCGGTGCCGGCTCCCAGCAAGGTGCTGTGCCTGCAAGCGGTGCTGCCCGGTTAGGGTGCTGCGGCTGCGGCTTCCTTCTTCATCCCCACCTTCCTTCCCCCGGTCGGCTCGGGTGTGAGTGCGCGGGGCTTGGAGGTGAAGCCTGCGGGGAGGCTGCATCCCCGTCCTTGCACATCTGCTCCTCCCGCTACCTCCGTCGTCGTAGATGCATGTCTCCCAGGGTCGCCCCGGTTTCCGTACCCCTTGTTTGACACTGTGTACCCTCCGGTTGTGTCTCCTTCCCCAGATGCTCAAGGTGTCAGCCGTACTGTGTGTGTGTGCGGCCGCTTGGTGCAGTCAGGCTCTCGCGGCGGCCGCGGCGGGGGCTGCGGCCGGGGGGCGGTCGGACGGCGGTAATTTTCTGGATGATAAACAATGGCTCACCACGATCTCTCAGTACGACAAGGAAGTCGGACAGTGGAACAAATTCCGAGACGTAAGTGCTGCGCACCCCCGTCCCCGGGCACGCGCGAGGGCTGGCGCTGCTCTGAGCCGGCCCGGGGCGGCCGGGGGTCGGCGGAGGGTCGGCAGGGGTGGGCTCAGTTCTCCCAGGAGAGAGGGTTTTGATGACTCGGTGGCGCACTGCTCCTGGAGAAGTTCGCAGTTCCGAGGCTCCCATCCCGGCTGGTGCAAGCGGAAGGGCTTGCTTGTTGGATGTTCCAGAGTTCGGGTCTCACCAGGTCCCACTCTTCTTGCCCCAACCACTCTCTGCGCTGTACCTCCCTCTCCTCCCCCGGCCCCCCAAAGGCGTGTAAAGCGCCGGCTCTACCTTCCAACTTTTTGAACGGCGTTTTTGGCACTGGTAAACACAGCAGATGTGCCTTTTGCCATGTATGGCTCCTAAAGTAACTAGGATCGATCTCGTTACTAATGGTCCATTAAGGAATTCGAGGGAGGAGGTAGGAAGATAAGATTTATAACTGCCATCTCTCCAAGGAGGGAAGGTTGTTTGGCGGCACCAGATTCCGTAAAATTGCTGATCAGGTTTGTGCTTTGGCATTAACTTTAAGCCAGAACATGTTTGCAATGCACGCGATTAGGTTTTTGTTCTAAAATGTATCGCTGCCATAAACACTGCGGACGTCTTGCTGGTGGCAACGAGGAAAGGGTTAAGCTGTAGACTCCCTAGGGAGTTTCCTCAAGGGTTGTTAAGACCCAGACAGGTTGGGAGACCCCTGACGATCGACTGTTTGCTTTGGAGCCAGTGGCTGTGACATGCTAGTCGTTTTTCCCACCTGATCTGAATGGAGCCTAGTACGAGCTGCTCGCGTCAAGAGCGCGATGCATCCCCACGCAGTCAGTGAACTTGGCTGTCCCAGTGAGGGGGCTGCCCTACTTCTGATGCAGGCCCCCAGCCACCCTTTTAAAAGCCAGAAGACCTGAAAGGGAGAGCAGTTGCTTCACAGATAGATTGCTAACCCTTACCGTGGCATTTAAGAGAATTTCTGGTGGAATCCGTCTGCAGGGTACTGCGTGGAGATAAGCTAACTTCTTTCATCACCTCACATTCTGTCACAATTTGCAAACAATGGAAGCTTAGGCTGGATTTCCTCCTAGCTCTTCTCCCAAGACCGCTTAGATAAAGTTACTGACAAGGCAGATCTAAGGCGTTAGTTTATTCTGGCAAAGGGATCCCAGCAAAAATGTTGATTTGTACTTTAAAATTCAGTGTAGCTAGCTGATGCCAGGCAAGGGTCTAGAATGAAAAATGATCATGATAATATTTAATGGAGAGCTTTATGTTACATGCTTTAGGCACAAAGCTTCAATATCATTTTATTGCTAAATGAGTATTCTTATAAAGGCAAACCCCGTATACACATTTGTTTTAGGTAAGTTTTTACTGGTATTCAATACGGTCAAAAAGGCAAGCAAGCAGGGGAGATATTTCTAAACCTGGAAAGAATTTCTGTTTATCATGCCTTCATCTGGAGAAACAGATCGAGTGTTTTGTCAGAATTTGAACAGTGCTTCACATTACGGCATTTCATTACTTAATAGCTGCTTTAAAATCTCTTAAAAACACATTTTAGGTTTTCTTCTCTAAAATATATTTTAAATCTTGAATATCTAAGTATTCTCTGACTTTCTTCAAGTAACTTTGTTCAATTACTATGAAGGATGCTAATGTTTTATTGTGTGTGTAATACTAGGGGTTTCTGTGTCTTTCTTTGCCTCAAACATTGCCTTCATCCATAATGTCTGACTAGTTTAGGGTTTATGTGAGCCACAAGGCTACGCTGAGACAGTTTGTGAATGTGTTTGATTTCAAATATGGAGGCCAGCTGAGTTGCCTCCTGTGGGAATTAAACATTCTAGAATTCATGCCTCCAGCTTCTCTAGAGACAGAGTAGAATAGTTTGTTGCTGTAGTATTTTCGGTTATTTTTCTATGATCTCAGGAAAAAGCCCATCAAATTATGCTAAACTTTTTAAATAAAGGATTTACGGAGTACGAGCAATGCATGAAAATGTAATAAGGATTTATTTGGAAAACATCGATCAGGTTTTCACATTACCATTTTTGTGAGATAATCAAGTTTTTGCCAGGACGACTTTGGAGGGCATGGAGAGATAAGTGCTATCACTTCCCACCTTTAACCACCTGTTGCTTGTTATTAACATGATAAAACAGTGTGGCTTCTCAGATAATAACCCTGAATGCATAATGTAAAATCCTTCTTTAGACCATGATTCAATGACTTGTTTATCTTTGTAGCGGATCATTAGCTTAAATTTTTGATTCATCTTTCTGGCTGTTGTTTATTTTTACCTCATTTTGTGTTAGAAGCACATGGTTATGAGGCATATCTTGAAATAAGAATGTACTGTATGAATCTCCCTTTCAGTGTTCTGCATCAGTATTGATATCTTAAATAAGGGATTTATGTATTCATTTCAGACTAAGGCAAACAGACCAGGAAATTTAAACTTCTTATTTTAGAAACACTTTAACTGAAGCCCTTTTTTTAGTGCTTGGCTTCCATAACTGTAAATTTCATTTCATTTAGAACAAAACTTTGGGATGCCTTAGAACAACTGGTCATGGAATTAATCTTTGTTGTAACCCTATGGGGCGGTTCTGCTCTGTCCTGTAGGGTTGCTATGAGTCGGAATTGACTTGACGGCAACCAGTTTGGTGTTTTATATATATATATGTTAGATAGAATCAGTATGTTATATTCAGAGTGTAATTATGTGATCTTAAAAAAAACAAACAAACCTGGACACTAGCATATGTTTAGTATAAACCCTGGTTGTATGCTGTTTCCTAGTTTTTTTCTTTAGCTCTGTTCAGTAGCAATAAAATCAAGAACACAAGATGCCTAAGTGGGGGCAGTGTGGGAGTTATTATACAGACAGACCAGCTATTACCTTTACCAAGAGCAGGGGTGAAGAATTGCCTCACCTCAGTCTTGCATGTACACGGATTGGTCTATTCAGAGAATTGGAAATCGGGGTCATTGTGAGCACGCTGAATGACTCATATATAGCATATTTCAAACATTGATATTTTATAACTTCAGTTAAATCATACACATTATCATGTAATAAATGAGCATGGAATTTGAAAACCAGTGAATTAATTGGTAATACATGATATAATACCATCATCAACTTTTATATTACTGATTCCCCTGAAGTAGTTATAGTGATCAAGGATGATGAAAAAGGGAAAGTACATATATGAGAAGTCCTCAAATACTGCATGTTAGAAGTGATGTAATTAAAAATATAGCAAAAGTAACGGTGATCACATGTTAATTTTACATAAATCACATAAGAGAACCAGGATTGTATCTTTACGTTGAAATTCAGATAGTTTCCGTGAGATGTATACGTCACTAAAAATACCTGGGGTTCATTTTGAACTTTGTTTGAACAAGTGGTTACTATTTGTGTTACAGAAGCCAGCAGCAACTTCAGTTCCAACTTACTCCTGCAGTGATATTTAATGCCCTGGAGGTATGCTGAAAACCATGGGAAAGCCCTACAATTTAACTTTACCAAATTTACCTTTCCACAATTTAAAGGACATATACAATGCTGGGAAAACGTTGAAGTGTCTCAGAGGCACTCAAGTTTATAAGCTGACATTTTTTAAACTTAGGGATACTGAATAGTAAGTCAATCATTTTTTTGTTGTCTTTTTATTTCTCCCTTTCATTTAAGCTGAGGTTCTTGCATGTACAGATTTTTTAAGTGATGATGCCTGATGCTGAGGGGTGTGTCCTGGCACTCCGGGAGCACAGAAAAGTGAGGGTCCTGAGAGTCCATCAGCCTTTAGGACTGTCAGCCAGTAAATACAACTAGTTTCCATGTGTACTGCAAGTCAAGTGCTCTACTGCTTTGTAAAGCATTAAAACAAAGCAAAACAAAACAAAAACAATGAGAAGCTTTAAAGACCGATCTGTCGGTACTCTGCTGAGGTTCCTGACTCCCCCGTAGTTGTACTTCTTGAATAGCAGGCCTACCTTTAGGACTTAAGGACTTAAGGGGGTGCCTTCAATAGTAGACAGCGGAGTTATACTGCTTTATTTTTCAACGATATGTGCCAAAAATAAAATTAAAGATATTAGTAATTTGGAGGAATATAACAAAGTATATCACTTTTTTCTCTTTTATGGACTACTTTCTTAGTATTGGATGTCCAATTCCTGGGGAAGTGTACATTTTTAGCTCTCCTCACCATCAAACAATATTTTTGACTGAGATACCACATGTATTTCCTCATAGCCAAAAATAGGCTTTCCTTGGGAATTTTTCCCAGTTAATTCCTTACATTATCATGAATGTTTTTCCTTTTCTTTTACTGTTTGGGTGATTGTGGCTGCTGTGTTTAAAATTCTTTAAAAACTTTTGTATACATTGTACATATTTGCAGATTAGAACTGTTGAAAACTGTAGCATGCAATAGGATTTATACTGGATTATTGTTTGTATTGTTTAAATCATGAAGAGGTTTAAAAATGAGAGATGCAACTGACTTCTTACAAGATGCAGGAGGCTGTCTTTGACAGTTCTGGGGCCAGTGAGGAATTACAGCAGTGTATGTCCTGAACACTGTTTTTGTAATCTGGATCCTTGTCAAACCATGGTTGGGGTTCAGCTTCCCCATTTTCCATTCTTTACTCCCCCTACGCTACCACTTCCATGTTCACCAGTCAGAATTAAGATTGGTTCAAGTCAAGGAGCCCAGGTGGCACAGTGGTTAAGAACTTGACAGCTGACTGAAGGGTTGGCAGGTTCAAATCCACCAGCTGCTCCAAGGGAGAAAGATGAGGCACCGTGCTTCCAAAAAGATTACAGCCTTGGAAACCCCATGGGGCAGTTGTAATTTGTCCTATAAGGTCACTGTGGGTCGGAATCAACTCGACCCCAGTGGGTTTTGTCAGGTCAGATGTCACGTGAGGAAGGCAGGTCACAGAAAGTTCACTGCCCTGTATTTTCTGAGAGGGAATCTTATGCAAAGCTGGTGCCAGATTACCAGGTGCCATCAGGAAGTCTGAATTGATTATAACCTTTAGTCCATTTGTCACAGTTCGGCTAACAAATACCAATCAATCATAAGGAAGCAGACAATACTTTTAACTTTCTAGTCCTCAGTTTCTAGTGAAGTATTAGGAAGATGCAAATAAGGGATTGAGAAAGAAATTATACGTGCGTGTGTTTTACATGTATGTATGTAGGTATAGGCATAACTTATATGTATGTATGTGTATAGACGCTGTCTGTGTAAGGTCACTATGAGTCGGGTTCAACGGCAAAAGGGTTTTTTGTTTGTGTATGTATGTCTTCAAATAGATAACATGAAATGATCTGAAAATCAAGGCAATTCTATATTGTATTGTAAGCATTATTTTTACACGCTGAGTAGAAAGAAAATAGCCCTAAAATGTCATGGAGACACCCGTTTTTTTTCTGGCTGGGGTCTCTGTGTCTCATAATTTGAGAACATGATCTCATTTGCTGTCACAGTGTGGTCGGTGTGCCCTGCTTGGCTTTTCTGGAAATCCACTTGTTTGGGATTTTATGCTCAAACTTTTGAACTAGATGTACAAAGGGAACACTGTGTGCTGCTATAAAGCATTTATTTCCCTACTCATACAATCAGAATACTGGGTTGAATGTTTTTAGATCCCCCGATTCTGACTCAGGGTGGCATTTTATGTTCTTATGTAACTTTAGTTTTCATGATTTCCAGATCTGGGTCAGAATTTAATTAATTACAGAAGGATGCTTTCCTCCGAGCCTTCTCCACACACCATACAGCTCCTACAAGCTTCTGAATGTCTAACGTGTGTTTCTATTTATAGAAATCCTTTGGTCTTGTCTACTGTTTCCACCTCTACTAGTTTACAGATTTGGCTGTCCCATTCAGCTGTGAGCACCCTATAGCAATCGATTGAGGTCCCCTTCCCCTCAACCCCACAGTTCGCCTAGGTGAGTTGGAGCAGGAGGTGGCTGTAGGAGCTTGAGGGCAAGTAGTCATGTTCTAGTATTGGCACAGTGATGGCTCAGAGGAAGCACTGGAACGTATTTACTAAATGAAAGAAGGTTTCATTCAGTGTGCATTTCCAACCGAACAGCTCTTAATTAAAGACTTTCAGAACTGTGTTGTCTTTTATTGGATGTTTGTTTCTAATGACCTTGAGTCTGGTTTCGTGATTGAAAAGAAAATTTAATTTTGGTAGAAAATAAAGTTCCAAGAACTAAACTGCTTTGGTCCTACACACCAAAATGGAATTGCTGTGGCAACTCTGTAATTGCAGTTTTAGAATGATCAGTAATGGATGGTGATGATGTGCCTTTTGGCAATTCTTTTGTCATTTCTGCCAGTTCTTCTCCTGAAGTTCCGCCTTGATCATGTAATTTTATTGCTCTAAAATCTTTAAAGCTTTCTTGCCGACTACTAGTTAATATCGAATACAAGAATCTTCCCTCTCTTCTTGAACTGCTGTACTTCAAGTAATGTTTGATGAGTCAAGATATCTCATAGACAGTCCAGATTAATTTCTTCTACTTCTGCTTCACTTAGAACTGCCAATGCGTTAGAGATGGATTAAGTTCCTTCAACAGAGACCCTGAATCAGAGTGGCTTAATTAAGAAGTAGTGTTATTTCTCAACCATGTTGTTGTCAATTTCCATAGAGTTGCTTCTGATTCATGGCGATCTCCTGTGTAGAGTAGAACTGCTCTATAGTGTTTTCAAGGATGTCACCTTTCAGAAGCAAATCACCACGCCTATCTTTAGAGGCACTTTTGGGTGGATTCAGACTGCCAGCCTTTTGGCTAACAGTTGAGTGCTTGACCATTTGCTTTACCCAGGGACTTCTTTTTCAACCACATACCCAACCAGAGAAAACCCTGGTGGTGTAGTGGTTAAGAGTTCAGCTGCTAACCAAAAGGTTGGCAGTTCGATTCCACCAGGTGCTCCTTGGAAACCCTATAGGGCAGTTCTACTCTGTCCTGTAGGGTTGCGATGAGTCAGAATCTTCTTGACCGCAATGAGTTTAACCAACCAGAAATGAACTGTCGAAGGCTGCGGTTTTCGGGGTTACGTCTGTATGAGATGCCATTTTCAATCCAGCAGGAAGCAACTCAAGAGAAAGTCTAAGACAAGCAACTTGTTGTAGAAGTGACCTGGAATTTGTCACATTGACTTCTACTTGCATCCCATAGGCCTGAACTTTGTCACGTGACCTGGAATTTGTCACATTGACTTCTACTTGTATCCCATAGGCCTGAACTTTGTCACATGGCTACACCTAGCTGCAAAGAAGGCCAGGAAATGTAATCTCTAAAGGTAAAGGATTGTTACTACAAGAAATAAGAGGATGTTTGGTATTGGAAGAAAATTATTCATAACTACTATAGCTAATTATGCTGTTTCAATCACCTAAATATATTTTGAATATATTCTTAATCACCAGCACTATGGCCACTGATAGGAATTATTATCTTTGCCTGTTAATGGTAATCCTTGCTTTTAATCTATTTCCTTCCTAATTCCAGATAATCTCTCTATTCTATCTGCTGTGAGGGACAGAATGAGTACTGCTAGTCAGGGTAAAAGTGGAGTACCTTGTACCTACAATTGTGAGTATAGAAGCTTCAGGGCAAATCATAGTGCTTTAGTTTCTAAAAGGAAAAGTTGAGGGTTGAAACCAAAGAATATCCAGTCATGTTATCACATTAAGGAAAGGCTCCATCTGATGGTGGATCCCATTTTTCTTTAGTGAAATCAATTAACATATTTTCTATGAAAATTTTTGAGCTATGGCTCTTTGTTCATTGGTCCAGAATGATCTTGTGTTAATTGTGACTTGTGGGAAGGAATTAGAATTTGCTTCTCACATCCTTTAGTTGAGACACATGATACTCTTTATAGCCAAGGCATGTTTTCTGTGATGCAGAAAAAAGGAAGACACCATTAAGGCAAAGTACCTGTCCCTGAAATAATACTAGAAATGATACCGTTGCTGAGTTCATGCAGCTCTTACTCTCGGAAACAAAAACAACAATTTTTTTTTAGCACTGGTATTTCAAGTACAGGTAGAAGATAGAAACCACATCGAGTCAGATTTTCCAGACTTGCCACGGACACTTTACACTTTGGATTCTCTGTTTCCTGACTTTAGAAAT
Organism: Trichechus manatus latirostris; assembly: GCF_000243295.1. Lineage (NCBI taxonomy): Eukaryota > Metazoa > Chordata > Mammalia > Sirenia > Trichechidae > Trichechus > Trichechus manatus. The sequence continues at coordinate 389,757 of NW_004444217.1, forward strand.
AGCTGGCAGCTAGGACGGCCCAGCTCCTTGGCTGGATGGACCACAGGTAGAGATGGCAGTTTGAATATTTGTCAATCAGCTTTCTTCTTCTTCTTTTTTTATTCTAAGAGATTCCTGACCCCTTCCTTCTTCATATTTGCTGAATGAACTTTAGTTTTTTAATCTCTTTTTCATATGTATTAGTGGCACAGTTATTTTACAAGGGGGGCTTATATCATTTTTGCTAATATTTCACTCACACTTATATTTAGAATCTTATATTTAAATTAATAAAAATAATACAATGCATGAAATAAAAAAGCTTTGTAAAATCATTGTTATTGTTTTTGTTAGGTGCCGTTGAGTTGGTTTTGACTCATAGCAACCCCATGTACAACAGAATGAAAAACTACCAGTTCCTGCGCCGTCCTCACAATCATTGCTGTGTTTGAGCCCGTTGCTGCAGCCACTGTGTCAATCCATCTCGTTGAGGGTCTTCCTCTTTTTCACTCACCCTCTGCTTTGACAAGCATATCGTCCTTCTCCAGGGACTGGTTCTTTCTGATAACATGTCCAAAGCACATGAGATGAGGTCTTTCCATCCTTGCTTCTAATGAGCATTCTAGCTGTACTTTTTCTAGGACAGATTTGCTCATTCTTCTGGCAGTTCATGGTGTATTCAATATTCTTCGCCAACACCATAATTCAAAGACATCAATTCTTCTTGGGTCTTTTTTATTCATTGTCCAGCTTTCACATGCATATGTGGTGATTGAAAATACCATGGCTTGGGTTAGGTCCACCTTAGTCCTCAAAGTGACATATTAGCTTTATAACACTTTAAAGAGGTCTTTTGCAGCTCTTCCCATGGGTGTTGATTGTGGACCCAAGTGAAATGAAATCCTTGACAACTTCAGTCTTTTCTCCATTTGTCATGATGTTGCTCCTTGGTCCAGTTGTGAGGAGTTTTGTTTTTTTTATGTCGAGGTGTAATCCATACTAAAGGCTGTAGTCTTTGATCTTCATCAGTAAGTGCTTTAAGACCTCTTCACTTTAAGCAAGATGATTGTGTCATCTGCATATCAAAGGTTGTTAATGAGTCTTCCTTGAATCCTGATGCCATGTTCTTCTTCATATAGTCCAGCTTCTGAGATTATTTGCTCGGCATACAGATTTAATAGGTATGGTGAAGAGATACACCCCAGACACACCTTTTCTGATTTTATACCACGTAATATCCTTTTGTTCTGTTCAAACAACTGCCTCTTGATCTATGTACAGGTTTTGCATGAGCACAGGTCAGTGTTCTGGAATTCCCATTCCTTCCAGCGTTATCTGTAATTTTGTTATGATCCACACAGTCAAATGCCTTTTCATAGTCAATAAAACACAGGTAGATATGTTTTTGGTATTCTCTGCTTTCAGCCCAAGATCCATCTGACATCAGCAGTGATATCCCTTGTTTGACATCCTATTTTGAATCTGGCCTGACTTTCTGGCAGTTCCCTGTCGATGTATTGCTGCAACCATTTTTGAATTATGTTCAGCAAAATTTTACGTTTGTGTGATATTAATGATATTGTTTGATAATTTCTGCATTCTGTTGAATCACCTTTCTTTGGAGTGGGCACAGATATGGATCTCTTCTAGTTGGTTGGCCAGGTAACTATCTTCCAAATTTCTTCCCATAGACTAGTGAGCGCTTCCAATGCATCCGATTGTTGAAATACCTCAATTGGTATTCCATCAATTCCCGAAGCTCTGTTTTTTGCCAATGCCTTCAGTTGGACTTCTTCCTTCAATACCATTGGTTCTTGATTATATGCTACCTTACGAAATGGCTGAATGCTGACCAATTCTTTTTGGTATAGTGACTCGTTGAATTTTTCCATCTTCCTTTGATGCTTCTTGCGTCATTCAGTATTTTCCCCATAGAATCTTTCAAAATCGCAACTAGAAGGATTGAATGTTTTCTTCAGTTCTTTCAGCTTGAGAAATGCCGAGAGTGTTTTTCCCTTTTGGTTTTCTAACTCCAGGTCTTTGCACATTTTCATTATAATATTTATTTTGTCTTCTTCGGCCACCCTTTGAAATCTTCTGTTTGGCTCTTTTATTTCATCATTTCTTCCATTCACTTTAGTCTACATTCAAGAGCAACTTTCACATTCTCTTCTGACATCCATTTTGGTCTTTTCTTTCTTTCCTGTCTCTTTAATGACCCTTTACTTTCTTCATGTATGATGCCCTTGATGTCATCCTACAACTCATTTGGTCTTTGGTGATCAGTGTTCAATGCGTCAGATCTTTTACTGAGATAGTCTCTAACTTCAGGTGGGACACACTCAAGGTTGTTTTATAGTTCTTGTAGACTTATTCAAATTTCTTCAGCTTCAATTTGAACTTGCATATGAGCAATTGATGGTCTGTTCTTCAGTCAGCCCCTGGCCTTGTTCTGACTGATAATATTGAGCTTTTCCACCGTCGTTTTCCACAAATACAGTCAGTCTGATTCCTGTGTATTCTGTCTGGCAGGGTCCACTTGTATAGTCGCTGACTATGTTGTTGAAAATAGATATTTCCAATTAATATGTCATTGGTCTTGCAAAATTTTATCATGTGATCTCTAGCATCGTTTCTGTCACCAAAGCCAAATTTTCTAACTACTGATCAGTCATTTGCAAGGTTTGCATTCGAAACCAGTCATTATCACTGCATCCCTCTTGAGAGCACCTTCCCAATACTTTTGTTTTCATGCTGCCCAATTCGAATCATATCTACTCACAATAAATATATTCTGTTACACTAGTTTCTGGTGTTTCTCCAGGCAGTTTTGTTACTGCAGTAACGCAGATTGGAGCCGCCTGCCACAATAGCCAATTCTGAGACGAGTGAGGTGAGCAGCAAGTGGTTTATTATATATCGATACAGAAAAGACAGAGGAGAATAGATTCCTTCAGAAAAACCCGTCTCCCCCACTGGAGATCAGCTGAAGGCTTTATAGGGACAGGATTATGGGTCTTAGAAGTTTGTGTTAGTTCCCCCTTGAGTTGGTCATGTCTCAGATTAGTTAATTGTCTACTGCTATTCTTGGGAGTTATCTGGCGACATCTTGGTTTTCTTGTCACAAGATGGACGCTTTGTTCGGTTTTTCATCCTTAGATCATTATCGCTTCTTTTCCACCTTCCAAGGAGGAGCATCGGTTAATCTTAAACCTTTTGTAGACAGTGGAACCAGAGGGAAAAACAAGATCCTGAGACAATGTGGCTGTTAGCAACGGGGAGTAAATAATAGTGAGCTGGGCCTATGCAGCCTCTGCCAATTTCAGACTTCAGAAGTTGGTAAAAATGTTCAGATTCTTCATTGTTGGCATTAAGTGGTTGGTGCATAAATTTGAATAATAGTTATATTAATTGGTCTTCCTTGTAGGTGTATGGATATTATCCTATCACTGACAGCTTTGTACTTCAGGATAGATCTTGAAATGTTCTTTTTGACAATGAATGTGACACTGTTCCTCTTTAATTTGTCATTCCACCATATGATTGTGTGATTCAGAATGCCAATACCAGTCCATTTGGACTCACTAATGCCTATGATATCTATCTTCAAGTGTTCCATTTCATTTTTGACAGCTTCCAATTTTCCTAGATCGTCATATTTCATACATTCCACGTTCTGATTATTAATGCATGTTTGCAGCTGTTTCTTCTCATTTTGAGTCATGCCACATCAGCAAAGAAGGTCCCAAAAGCTTTACTCCATTCAAGTTATTAAGGTCGAGTACTTTGAGGCAGCTCTTCCCCAGTCATTTTTTGAGTGTCTTCCAACCTGTGGGGCTCATCTTCCAGCACTGTATCAGACAATGTTCTGCTGCTATTCATAAGGTTTTCACTGGCCAGTTTTTTGAAAAGTACACCGCCCAGTCTTTCTTCCTAGTCTGTTTTAGTCTAGAAGCTCTGCTGAAACCTGTCCACCAAGGATGACCCTGTTGGTATTTGAAATACCAGTGGCACAGCTTCCAGCAGCACAGAAACATGCAAGCCATCACAGTATGACAAACTGACAGATGAGCAGTGGAGATTGTAGTAACAGTCTTATAATGTGTTTGAAAATATTAATGCTTTCCACAGTATCCTTCAACTGGAAGACATCTGGCCTTCAATATCCTGCTCACTTGCTGCCTTTTGTATCGAGGAAATAATGGCTTGTATTAAATAAGGGGCAAGGTGGGGACATCCCACATTTGTTGCTAACGGCATGGTGAGAATCAACATGAATCCATTTCCCACCTGGAAGTGAATCCAGTCCTCACTTTCCCCACATTTCTACCTTCTTCACCAGCTGTTGTAAAAGACTATTCAACCTCCAGCCATCCAGAGCTGAATCGGAGCGCACAGATTAGAAGTACTCCTTCCTTCCCATTGGCCACAGTGAGCTAAATCAGAGTTCACTCAAGTTAGAAAGACTTGGTTCTTCAAACTGCTGAATAGGCGAATGCCAGCCTCTCTTGGCTCTCCCTGCTTCCTATGGGTTCATTAATTCCTAGCAAAAGTTCACAAAACTCATAGTTACCCATCTATAAGAACCAGAAAGGATACAAGCAAAGAGATGCGCCTGGCAAGGTCAGGGAGCCGTCTGGGCAGGAAACTTCTGTTATCCCCAGGGACTTGCCACCCACCTTCTCCCTCTAGAGTAGGTGCTCTTGCCAATCCAAAATCCCCTGAGCTTCTGCGTTCAAAGCCTTTTATTGGCTTCATTGCATAGTTGTGATGGAGCCTCATTGTGTAGTCATAATGACTGAATCAGTGAATATGCGTGATTGATTGCATCATGTCCTCCTCCCTTCCTGAGGTAGGCTGGGCAGGTGTGGTGTGTCGCCCCTGTTCATTTGCACATATTATCAGGTGCTATCTGGAGGCTTTACGTAAAAAAGGTGCCTCAGTTGCTGGGAATTCCAAGGGCTTTCTTTCAGGAAGGAGAGACAAAGGCCAAAAGAAGTTCTTTCTGTCACAATTTAGGTTCCAACCAGAGATATTATCTTCCATTTTGAACACATAGAGCATGTTTTCCTATTCAAAATCTAGGAATAATGGTTTAATAAAATTTTTTTACTCCCTTCTTCAAAAGTAGCACCATGCTTTTTTTATTAATTGATATAATAGTTTTTAAAAGTTATCACATTTAATGAGGACAAAAAAATAATCTTTAGAATTTGAGTGATGTAAACTCTTCGTTGTGTGCACTTTAGATACTTTTGTAAAGTAGTGATAAAATTCAATATTTTGTTCTTATAACTGGTAAGAGAACAAGTCAGCGATTAATTACGCTATTTAAATAGGGAAGCAAGTTTTAAGTGCTTTGCTATTGCAGCAATCTTTAATCTGATTTTTTTTTAGTTTTAAATATGCTGAATTATTTGATAGTTTATTTTGCTCTTAATATAATTTAGAAATTGAGTTTAAATTTATTATATATGTATGTTTTGTATACACAACTACATATCAAGTGGCATGTAAGTGAATCACTTATTTTTGTATGGCAATCTTTAAGCTCTTTATATGAATTTAAGAGTTAACTGTGTTGTAATGTACTTATTTTCGCTTGGTTGCTATGGTCTTTGGTCAGTAAAATAATAGCATATTTTTTCTATGTTCTCTAAATACACAGGTATAATAAATTATATTTAAATTTTTCCAAATTTCTTTTCTGATGGATATGCTGTTTTTTTAAAACTTTATTCTCTGGAAGCTCCAATCACTCGTGGCACTTATGTTGAGATAAAAACATCTTTAATTGTGTAATAAAGATGTAGTTCACAACCAAGATGTGAAATATAATAAAAACAATTGTAGAGGAATTATAAACTCAGAATTTACAGAAATAAATATAACTTTACTAGACATGTTACCACAGTTGCGCAGATTGGAGCTGCCTGCCGCAGCAGCGAATTCTGAGACAGGAGTGAGGTCGTTATATATCAATATACGGAGACAGAGGGGAATAGATTCCTCCAAAATCTGCCTCCCTGAACTGGAGACTGGCTGGAGGTTTTATAGGGACAGGATCACGAGTGTTAAGAATTTATGGAATGTTAGTTCCTCCTTGAGGTGGTCATGGTGATCACATCCCAGACAAGTTGACCTTTTTACTGGCATTCCTGAAGGTTGCCTGAAGCCATCCTGGTTTCTGGTCACAAGACGGACACTTCGTTCGGTTTTCCATTCCTAGATCATTATCACTTGTTTTTCCACCCTCCAGGGTGGAACACTGGTTAATCTTAAACTTTTTATAGAGACTCGAATGGGAAGGGAAAAAGATCATGAGACAACGTGGAGGTTAGCAATTGGGGAGTAATGATAGTGAACTGGACCTATGCAGCCTCTTCCAGACACTTGGGAATAATTAGAACATTTTCATTGAATTAATATCTCATACTTTAAAATAAGTTAAATTGATAAATTTTCTGTATTTTATATGTAAAATGGACTACTCTTAAAGATGGCCTCAGTATGGCTAGAAGGGATAATGATGGTGAAGATGTTGTCATTCAAAATATCAAGAGAGGTAACCACTGAAAAATAAATTAGCAATGTAATATAAAGCAATGGCAGAATCTTCTTGGTTTAGATATTAATAATAATATAATAATACTAACTGGAATTTTATAGAGCCTATTATGTGCTTGCAGAGGAGCACTGGTGGCACACTGTTTAAACACTCGGCTGCTAAGCAAAAGGTCAGCGGTTGGAACCCACCAGCCTCTACGCAGGAGAAAGATGTGGCAGTCTGCTTCTATAAAAGGTTTATAGCCTTGGAAACCCTTTCGGGCAGTTCTACTCTGTCCTGTAGGATCCCTGTGAATTGGAATCGACTCGATAACAAGGGGTTTGGTTTCTTTGGTTTCTTTTTTTTTGGTTTATTATGTGCCTGCAGTATTCTGAGTACTTTAAGTGCTAATTAACTGTATCCGTGTAAGAAAGGCGTAATTATCATCCCATTTTACAGATGAAGAAACTGAGGATGAAGGTTATACATCTAGTCAGTATCAGTCAGTGCTTTCTCCAACCCTGGCATTTTGGTTCCAGAGTCTTTCCTTACACACTGCAGTATACTGCTTCCTGTTTATAAATATTATTTTTGGGTGTCTGTTATGTGCCAGGGGCTCTGGTGGCACAGTGGTTAAGAGTTCGGCTGCTAACTAAGAGGTTGGCAGTTTGAATCTACCAGCCGCTCCTGGGAAACCCTGTGGGAGCAGTTCTGCTCTCTCCTGTGGGATTGCTATGAGTCGGAACGGACTAGAAGGCAATGGTTTCTTCTTTTGTGCGAGGGACTCCCTGGGTGGTGCCCGCGTGATTAGCTGCCAGCTGAGAAACCATGTTAATTCTCCTGGAACACAGATTTCTGAGGTCCACGGAGTTGGGGTGACCCACCTACGCCATTTTCTCTTAAGTGTACTTTTGAATTTTGGTTTTCCTGAAGTCACCTTGGTTTTGGTTTTCCGAAAGTCACCTTCCTAAAATTCCTAAAAGTCACCTTCAAGTCAAACAATAAACTGGTAAGCAGTTTAGGGGAGACTGTCTTGTCTTAGGCATTGGGCTCTTGTTGGAGCATTAGCTATGTGTAGCCAGTTTGGGGAGCCCTGGTGGTGCAGTGGTTAAGAGCTTGGCTGCTAACCAAAAGGTCAGCAGTTCAGATCCACTAGCTGCTCCGTGGAAACCCTATGGGGCAGTTCTGCTCTGTCCTGTGGGGTCGCTAAGAGTCTAAATTGACTCGACGACAAGGGTTGTTTTTTCTAGCCAGTGTGCAGAAAAAGGAATTCCAGGGTCTAACTGGAAACTGCTTTAGTATACATGGCATTTCCTAAATGACAGCAACGGGTTTGGTTTTGGTTTAACCTTGAAACCCTGCACACGCTCTGACTCTATCCCTTGAGAAATCATTGTGAAAGCAATTTACAGTGACCCTCAGGAGACTACCCTGTCTGGACCGTGCTAATATAACCTGTTTTCACTGTCCTCTTTTCAGAGCGCCTTCCCGGTATAGTTTCAGTTGATGCTGCCAGATTCAAATCCTGCCTACTTACAACAAATATATTCTGTTACACTAATTTCTGGTGGTTCTCGGCACATTTAGGTTTTTAACATAACCAAAAAGTTGGAGATTTGAGTCCACCCAAAGGTGCCTTGAAATAAAGGCTTGGCAGTCTATTTCCTGAAAAATCGGCTGTTGAAAACCCTATCAGGTATAGTTCTACCCCGACCCACATGGATTGCCATGAGTTGGAATCGACTCACTGGCAATTTTTTTTTTTTTTAATTATGTGCCAGACCCTTTAAGTATATTTTACTGTTTGCAATCTTTTCAACAACATGTAAAAACAGGTATTATAATCCACTTTTACAATGAAGAAACTGACTTCAGTAAGCTTAATCAACTTGCTCAAGGTTAGTGAGATTTGAACTTAGGTCTTCCTAACTCTAAAGATCATGTTTGTTTGTTTTTTTTATTCATGAACAGTTGATCACTTTAAATGAGTCATTACAGGTAATTCAAATTGATTTTCTATCTTTTGAAAGATTTTGTTTGGTCCTTTCAAAATGTCACATTGACTATCTTTTGGTATCTCTTAATTTAAGAGCAAGGAGTTTATGAAGAGTTGGACTTTTCATTGAAGTTTACTGAGGGAGAATCTTACACAGACTCACAGTGATTTCCTGTAATTTGATTGGCTCATCTTGAAGATACAATAGCAAGGACTTCTAGCTGCTTGTTCTTCATTGGTCTTGGCATAACATCAGCGGATAGAAAGCCAATAGTTTGCACATCACATTACTGTTCAAAGAATGTTTATTCTCTTTGCCCTATTAAATGTTGGCACCAGCATTTGGGATTATTATTAGTGAGTTTTATTGCTCTCACAATGTAATTCTGAATATCTTAGGTGGGTTGGAGTAAACTTTCAAAAGAGTGCTAATACACGTTTATAATAGGTGTTGTTGGGCTTATATGTATTGAATCTTTGAAAACTTACTCAGGTATCACTGTGACTAACTTCCATCTGCCATGATTGTGGATTTCTTTTCCTTTTTTTTTAATTGAAAGAGAGAATTTGCCTTCTTTGCCTCATTTCCAAGAAGTAGATAAAGAAGGAAGAAGAAAAGAAATTACTTATTTAAAAACTTGGAATTCACAAATTATTATTATGTATAATCCATAGATACACATGTAATACAAGTGTGGAATGGGGTCTGAGGCAGACTAGCGATCACTTATATTTTTACTTTTACCATGTTGACTAAGACTAATGTAATGAAATGCTATTGACTTTTTTTCTTTTAATGAAATTCTGTCATATGTAAGTTGGAGTATTTCTAGTTGGCCAGGTAGATGTCTTCCAAATTTATTGGCATAGACTAGTGAGCACTTCCAGAATTGCATCTGCTTGTTGAAGAATCTCAATTGGTATTCTGTCATTTCCTGGAGCTTTGTTTTTGCCAATGCTTTCAGTGCATCTTGGACTTCTTCCTTTAGAACTATCGATTCTTGACCATATGCTACCTCCTTAAATGGTTGAATGGAGCCTTGGTGGTTAAGTGCTTGGCTGCTAACCTAAAGCAGGTGGATTGAACCCACTAGCTGCTCCACGAGAGAAAGATGTGGCAGTGTCCTTGTCTAAAGATTTATAGCCTTGGAAACACAATGGGATAGTTCTACTGTGTCCTGTAGGGTCACTATGAGCTGGAATTGGTTTGATGGCAATGGGTTTGGTCTGCAGGAAATGGTTGAACATCGACCAGTTCTTTTTGGTACGGTGATCCTGTGTATTCTTTCCATCTTCTTTTAATTCTTCCTATTTTGTTCAGTTTTTCCCATAGAATCCCTCATTATTGCAATTTGAGGCTTGAATACTTTCTTCAATTCTTTCAGCTTGAGAAATGCTGAGTGTGAGCTTCCCTTTTGGTTTTGTAACTCAAGGTTATACACATTTTATTATAATACTGTACTTTGTCCTCCTGAGTCGTGCTTTGAATTCCTCTGTTCAGCTGTTTTACTTCATCATTTCCTCCATTTTCTTTAGCTGCTCTACATTCAAGAGCAAGTTTCAGAGTCTCTTCTGATATCCATTTTGATCTTTTCTTTATTTCCTGTCTTTTTAATGACCTTTTGTTTCTTCACCTATAATGTCCTCTCGCAGCTCTTTTGGCCTTCGGTCATTAGGCAAATCTATTCTTGAGATGGTCTTTAAATTCATGCGGGATATATTCAGGGCTGTACTGTGGCTCTCATTTAATTTTGTTTTCATCTTTTTCAGCTTCACCATGAACTTGCACGTAAGCAATTGGTGTCTGTTGTACTGTGATGGCTTGCATGTTGCTGTGGTGCTGGAGGCTTTGCTGTCAGTATTTCAAACACCAGCAGGGCCACCCAGGGTGGACAGGTTTCAGCAGAGTGTTCATGCTAAGATAGACTAGGAGAAAGGACCTGGCAATCTACTTCCAAAAAAAAATAAGCCAGTGAAAACCTCAAAGTTTAGCTCTGATCTTATTGATCCTATCTTCACCCATTTCCACTCAACGTTTCATTTGCCACAGAGTAAATGACTACATATGGCTGCAGCTGTAACTTGTTTTCCAAACATTTGTGAATAGGGTTGCCCTTCATAGCTTAAATTGTGGGATCTCTGTATAATGTATCAGTATAATGTATGTATTCTGTGGTTCCTAGGTTCATTAGAGTTAATGTAAGTTGTCTGAATATCATAATACATACTTCAAGGAAGACTTTATCAGCAGGAGTCTGAATGGGACATAGAGAAACAATTCACTGAGACATGCTTTGGCAGTGCTTAGAAGAGAGTGGTTGCTTTAAAGGCTGGTCTAACGCCCTCCTGCATTTGGATGACGAAAAAATTTTTTCTTTTCTCACATTCCATGCTCACCCAGTGAAATTCTTATTTTAGTGTGCCATCCCTCAGCCTCAGGGAGAGAAAATACTAGTTCTTCTGACGTGTTCTCTGCTGACAGAACCAGGTTTTTGAGGCCCCAAGGCTGAAGGCCAGAACCTGGATGGTGGCAAATTCATCAAGGTAATGCCACCAGGTGAGGCCTATGCTCGGGAGCTAGGATCTTCCTGGCAACAGACCTGTTTCTCCAGGAGCTTTCTGTTGTAATGTCTGCAGCACATAAAAGTCAAATTTCCTGTCCCCCAATCCAAAAGCCGTTCCCTCCCTGGCCACAGATCACATTTGCTTTCTCTCCCAACAGTTCTTCACACGAGTGAAATTGAGCTGTCGCCTGTTGTTCGTCCAGCACGCTGCTTCCTCCCTTTGTGTGGCTTTCTCACACTGAGTCATTCACCTGAAATGCAAGACCCCATTCCTGATTCTTTCTCTCTTTCCTAGCATTCTTCATTTTTCATGGCCCATTTTATATCCTTCTTTTCCCATGATCCCCCCCATCATATCCACAATCAAATACAATATCTCTCTTCCCAGAACCCCTGAAGCAATTTTTCAGCGGGAATGTTAGCAGTGGAAAAATCCATGTCTCCTAAGAGGAGAGTGGTCTGCAGTCCGGGAGGAGTGAAGAAATACTCCTAGAATAAGTTAATATATGGATGAATGAGTGAGGATGTAACCAGTTCTCTTCAGATCAAGTACAGGAGTTAGTATTCATATAGATCTCAAGTTAATACTATTAGTTGTTAAAGAAACGTGTTATTTTATCCCTAAGAGTTTTATTGAACGTGTTATTTATAGAAGAAACATTCCTTTACAGTTTCTAGAAAATCTTCCTTAAATATAAGGCTTCTGAATTTAAGTCTCTCTCTTTTTTTTTTTTTTTACATGAATAGTGTTCTTTTTGCCACCAAGTTTGAACTATATAGTAAGAAGGAAAAAGAATATTAGCAAGGGTTTGTTTGCCATGTCGCATGTGACACATTTTTGCTCTTCCAGGCAGACAACTCCTAATCTATAATTACTATAAAAATGTCAACAGTAGGCTGCTGGATTTCTGCCATAAGTCATCACGTATAAATTAACCACCCCAAGGCCAAATTTCAAAGCTCTGAAAAGAATTTCCCCTGCCTCTTTTCCTTTAAACTCAATCTTTCTAAAAATGAGAGTCCTTAGTAAGAAGAAACACTGGTAAACTTCCATTAAAATTCAGATGATTCATTATGTGTATATAACATTATAGAAAAGTGAAACTTATAGAAAATCCCATTTTCTTCTGGACGAGCGTCTGTTGAAAGGTAATTGTTCTTAACCTGGATTTATAGTAAAAATATAATGTTAGTTAACAACAATCATTTGAAGACCACCTGTCCGAAAAGGCACAAACGCTCTGAGGTGTTACTTATGTAGCCTGACATATTGTAATGTGCATTAAGAAAATTACAGCTTTTTGATTATCCACAGACATAAACTTTTTTTTTTTTACTTTTAATCTCAATGTGCTGTGCTTTCAACTGTGGAGAATGTAACATTATCTATGAAAGATAGCCAAAATCATAATCTGTAATACAGATAAAGGTTATTTAAGAAAGATGATGGTTGTTTGTAGATACTTTTCTATGTATATTTAAAATATATATATTTAAATTTAAAACATTTTAATATACATATTTAAATTTAAAATATATTTTAAATATATTTAAATTTTTAAAATTATATATATATTTTAAAAATATATATATATAAAAACAGTGTTATGGATTAAAATGTGTTCCTCCAAAATATGTGTTGTAAATCCTAACCTGTGTAACCTGTATACATGTGGAAAGGAGCCATGGTGGTGCAGTGGTTAAAGCACTCAGCTGCTAACTGAATGGTCAGCAATTCAAATCCACCAGCCACTCTGCTGGAGAACCATATGGCAGTCTGCTTCCATAAAGATTACAGCCTTGGAAACCCTATGGGGCAGTTCTCCTCTGCCCCATAGGGTGACTATGAGTAGGAATCAACTTGATGGCAATGGGTTTGGTTTGGTTATACATGTGGATATAATCCTATCTTGTAACTGAGTTTTCTTTGTTATATTCATGAAGCTATGTCACCGTAGGGTGTGTCTTAAGCCAGTCACTTTTGAATATAAAGGGAACACCTTAGGCACAGAAGCAAGCAAGGACAAACGGGAAGATGGATGCCATCTGGTCATTGCCAAGGAACCAAGAAACAGAAGCCGAAAAGAGACCAGGACCTTTCCCCAGAAGCGACAGAGAGAGAGAGAGTCTTCCCCTCCCTAGAGCTGGTGCCCTGAATTCAGACTTCTATCCTGAGAAAATTTTCTGTTTGTTCAAGCCACCTGCTTATGGTATTTCTGTTACAGCAGCACCAGATAACAAAGACAGACAGTAAGAACAACTGAAATACCAAAACCAAAGATAATAACTATGATCTATTGAGTGATTTCTAACTATACTATACTACGCTTTGCTAGTTTGTTCAGTGTCTGTATTACATCTTAGAAGACACCCACCACCAATTATGGAGATGTATCTACAGCTGTAAAATCAAAACCGGAAAAGAGAACAAAGTTTGAGACAAAATCACCGTCTCCCATTGCTTGAGTATTACTGTAGCATCTTTATAGCGTATAATTAAAGTGTTTCCCTTGTCATTGTACTAAAAATTCAAAGTATTTAAATCTTACAGTCTTATGACAGTATAATAAATGAATAAACCCACGTGATGAAACGCCATCCTAAAGTTTATAATTTTTGATGTTAACTACTGATTAATTTATAAATAGTTAACTACTAATTAATCCCGTACATGTCTGTCAGTTTGTCGTACTGTGGGGGCTTGCGTGTTGCTGTGATGCTGAAAGCTATGCCACTGGTATTCAGATACCAGCAGAGTCACCCATGGTGGACAGGTTTCAGCTGAGCTTCCAGACTAAGATAGACTAGGAAGAAGGAGCCTGCAGTCTACTTCTGAAAAGAATTAACTATTGAAATCCTTATGAATAGCAGTGGAACATCGTTTGATACAGTGCTGGAAGGTGCACTCCCCAGGTTGGAAGGCACTCAAAATGCAGCTGGGGAAGAGCTGCCTCCTCAGAGTAGACTCGACCTTAATGACCTTGGATAGAGTCAAGCTTTGGAGACCCTCATTTGTGGCACGACTCAAAATGAGAAGCAGCAGCTGCAGACATCCATTAATAATTGGAAAGTGGAATGTACGAGGTATGAATCTAGGAAAATTAGAAATCATCAGAAATGAAATGGAATGCATAAACATCAATATCCTAGGCATTAGTGAGCTGAAATGGACTGGTGTTGGTCGATAGTGGTAGCGGGGTGCTAGCTATCATATTTTTTGCATATCATGCACTCATGTAAATAGCATGTCTTATAACACATATAACACATGGCATAGTGCGATTATAAAACTAGTGCGGGGGGTGGGGTGCGGGGAGGGTGCACAGTTGGCGTATAAAATGTAAAATGTGTTATTTGTGGAAAAATACGTTAGTTCTTCTGGTCTCAGGGTAGATGGGGCCATGGTTTGTGTAGCCTATGAGTCTCTGTACACTACTTGCTTCTCTGAATCTTTGGTTTTGACTTCCTCTTTTGTTCCAGAGGAGTAGAGACCAAGAGCTGTAACTTAGATGTCCACTTTCAAGCTTTCAAGACTGCAGACACTACTCACCACATTGAGAATGGAAAATACACTTTATGAACTATGTTATGCCAGTTAACTGAGTTGTGTCATGAGACTATGGTCCTGAGCTTTCAAACCCAGAAAACTAATTTCACAAAGTGTTTGGTTATGTCCAATAAGTATCTATAACTGTGTGCCCTGTATGGTTTACTATATGTATATATGGATATATATGCATGGATACATGTATCTGTGTGTACATAAGACAAGAATATATACAGGGACTAATACTTACTGGTGTAAAACCATGATGTTTTGATTTATAATTATGACTGAAATTTAAATTTATTATGGACAAAAAGGAGAAGAACTGTATTTTCTTCATTATACTTAGATGGATAGTTCTGGCAATAGTGTTTGTGTTGCAGACTGGAACTCTATTTATTTATTTATTTTTATTTATTTACTTTTTGTTTTCTTTATCATACTTTAGATGAAGGTTTACAGAACAAATTGTTTCTCATTAAACAGTTACTACACATATTGTTTTATGACAATGGTTAACAACCCCAAGACATGTCAACACTCTCCCTTCTCAACCTTAGATTCGCTATTACCAGCTTTCTTGTCCCCTCCTGCCTTCTAGTCCTTGTCCCTGGACTGCTGTGCCTCATTAGTCCTGTTTTGTTTTATGGGGCTATCTAATCTTTGGCTGAATGGTGAACCTCGGGAGTGACTTCATTACTGAGCTAAGAGGGTGTCCGGGGGCTGTATTCTGGGGGTTTCTCCAGTCCCTGTCAGGCCAGTAAGTGTGGTCTTCGTTTTGTGAGTTAGAATTTTGTTCTACATTTTTATCCACCTCTGCCTAGTACCCTTTGTTGTGATCCCAGTTAGAGCAGTCAGTGGTGGTAGCCGGGCACTATGTAGTTGTACTGGACTCAGTCTGCTGGAGGCCATGGTTGTTGTGGGCCATTAGTCCTTTGGACTAATCTTCCCCTTGTATTTTGTTTTCTTCATTTTCCCTTGCTCCCGAAGGAGTGAGACCATTGGAGTATCTTAGATGGCTGCTTACAGGATTTTAAGACCCCAGACGCTACTCACCAAGGTAGAGTGCAGAACATTGTCTTTATAAACTGTGTTATGCCAATTGAGCTAGACGTTCCTCTAGACCATGGTCCCCACAGCCCCCTGCCCAGCAATTCAGTCCCTCAGGGAGTTTGAATTTGTCTATGGAGCTTCCATGACCTTTCCTTGTACAAGTTGTGCTGGATTCCCCAATGTTGTGTACTGTCTCACCCTTCACCAAAGTTACCACTTATCTATTGTCTGTTTAGTATTCCCCCCCCACCCCTCCCATCCCTCGTAGCCAACAAAGATTGTTTCTTTTTGTGTATAAACTTTTTCTTGAGTTTTTACAGTAGAGGTCTCGTACAATATTTGCCCTTTTGTGATTGACTTATTTCGCTCACCATAATGTCCTCCAGTTTCATCTATGTAATGAGATGCTTCGCAGATTCATCATTGTTCTTTATCATTACATAATACTCCATTGTGTATATGTACCATAGTTTGTTTATCCATTCATCTGTTGATGGGCATCTAGTTTGTTTCCATCTTTTTGCTATTGTGAACAATGCTGCAATGAACATGGGTACACATACACATACACATATGTCTATTCGTGTGACAGCTCCTATTTCTCTAGGATATAGTCCTAGGAGTGGGATTGCTGGATCATACTTAACTATTTCTAGCTTTCTGAGAAAGCACCATATAGTTTTCCAAAATGGTTGTATCATTTTGCATTCCCACCAGCAGTGCATAAGAGTTCTGATCTCCCCGCAGCCTCTCCAACATGAGTTATTTCCAGTGTTTTTGATTTGTGCCAGTAATGCCGGGGTGAGATGGTATCACATTGTGCTTTTAATTTGCATTTCTTTAATGGCTAGTGACCGCAAGCATTTCCTCATGTGTCTGTTGGCTGCTTGAATGTCTTCTTTGGTGAAGTGTCTGTTCATTTCCTTTGCCTGTTTTTTAATTGGATTATCTTTTTGTTGTAGAGGTGTTGCATTTTCTTGTCAGTTTTAGAGATTAGACCGTTATCTGACTTGTAATGTCCAAAAATTTTTTCCCAGTCCGTAGGTTCTCTTTTTACTCTTTTGGTGAAGTCTTTTGATGAGCATAGGTGTTTGATTTTTTAGAAGATCTCAGTTGTCTGGCTTACCTTCTGGAGTTTATGTGTCGTTGGTTATGGTTCCTATCCTGTTAATGGTGTGTATTAGGGCCTCTAGCGTTGATCCTAGTTTTTCTTCTATGAACTTTTAGTTTTTGGCCTTGTATTTAAGTCTTCGATCCATGTTGAATTAGTTTTTGTATATGGTGTGAGGTGATTTTTTTCATTTCTTTTGTTTTTGTAGGTTTTGTTTTTACTGAGACTTTATGTTTTTCCTCTGTATTTTGATAAGTAGGTGTGTTAACTTTCTTTGTGGTTACCGTGAAATTTACCCTTATCTTCCTAAGTTTGAAGCAGTCTAGTATTACTTGGTATCACCATGCCTTCCTCTCCATTAGAAGGTTCTATACCTACACTGTTTATTCCCTCTTTATCGTTCTGATGTTGTTGTCGTTTACAAATTAACTGCTCTGGTTCCCTGTTGTATTTCCTTTGGTTTTGGATAGTCCTTGAGAGTTCATTTCGTAGATTGGTATCTGGCTTGTATGATCCTGCATCCTAGATTCAGCCTGTGAGCTGATGTTGTTTGTTCTCAGATCGAAGGACTCCCTTTAATAATTCTTGTAAGTTTGGTTTGGTTTTTACATAGTCCCTTAATTTCTGTTTATCTGGAAATGTCCTAATTTCACTGTCATATTTGAACAAGAGTTTTGTGGCTATATTATTCTTGGCTGGCAGTTTTTTTCTTTCAAGGTTCTGTATATGTCATCCCATTGCCTTACTGCCTGCATGGTTTCTGCCAAATAATCTGAGCTTAGTCTTATTGTTTCTCCTCTGTATGTGACTTTCTGTTTTTCTGGAGCTGCTCTCAGGATTCTTTGTTTTTGGTTTTGGTGAGTGTGATTATGATATGCCTTGGTGATTTTCTTTTGGGATCTATCCTATATGGGGTTCGTTGAGCTTCTTGGATGGTCAGCATTTCATCTTTCATGATATTGGGGAAGTTCTCTTTCAGCAGTTCTTCAGTGATCTTCTCTGTGTTTTGTGTTTTCTTCCTCTGTTCTGGAACTCCGATCACTCACAGATTTTTGCTTTTGATTGTATCCCACATAATTCTCAAGTTCTCTTTATTTTTCTTTGTTCTTTTTTCTGATTTTTCCTCAAATAAAATGGTATCCCAGTATTTGTCTTCAATTTTGCTGATCCTGTCTTCCATTGTTTTAAACCTGCTCCTTAGCCCTTCTGTGACACTGTCTATTTATGAAATCTTGTTGTTTATCTTTTGGATTTCTAATTGTTGTTTTTGCATGATTTCTAGTTATAAACTTATTTTGGCATTTTGTTCCTGCATTCTTTTCCTGAACTATTCCATGTTTTGGTCTGTATTTTCCATGAATTTGTCTATTTTTCCCTCAGTTTCATCTGCTTTTTGCTTCAACTCTTGGATAGCTCTGGGTATTAGAGATCTGAGTTCCGTATCAGGTAGTTTTAGTGCCTTTTCTTCTGCTGGAAAGTCATCTGGTGTTTTGTTTTGGACGCCTACTGGAACCATCCCATCCTGTTTTTGTATATGTTTTGATATTGTCTGCTGTCTTATGGTCATTCGGTAGTTATTTTTCTCATTTATTGATTGTAGATTTGTTTGGTTCATCCTGCTTTTTTGTTTTATTTGACTGTGTCTGAGCAGGCAGGCTGTGTGTTCTTTGTTGTTTGCTCATCTGTGAGCACGATACTTTTCGCCTCCTTCTCCAATTGGCAGGGTCAGTCGCTCAGATATGGTACAGCAGGGCAGGTCTAGCTGAAGAGGAGTTGCTGGGATGGGTTGTTTGTGGCATGTACTACAGCCAACAGGGCGGGTCGGTAATCACTGTGGGGCATGTTCCAGTAGGCCGTGTCTGTGCTGCTTGGGGGTGTGATGTTCAGTGCATGGCACAGGTAGGCAGCATGGAGGAAGGAGACTGTGATGTGTGGAGCTAAGATGGGTATGGGAAAGAGGTGAGAGAGGAAAGGAACAGGAGCCAAAAACATACAAATAATCAAAAAAGAGTGCTAAGGGAGCTGCCCGTTGGAGTGGAGAGATGAGAGACAGAGAAATGGAGAAAAACTAAAAGGAGAAGAAGAAGAAAAAAAGGGAAAAGAAAAGAAAAAAGTGAATAAATTAAAAGTAGAAAGAAAAAAGAGAAGCAAAGCCCCCAGGGATCCCTCTGTGTGGCTGGGAGGTCTGGGAAGTTGCTCCCAGGCTGTGACATACAGCCTGGCTAGAAGGGGTGGAGGTGTCACTCAGCACCAGGTACTCAGGAAACAGGAAGAGAAGGCAAGTATCGAGAGATGAGAAACTGAGTAATGAAAAAGACAAAAAGGGAAAAAGAGAGAAGAAAACAAAACAAACAAATAATAATAAAAAAAAAGAACAAGAAAAACTAAGAAGGAAACCAGGAAAAAAAAAAAACAAGAGAAAGGAAATGCCCTCAGGGGTCCCACCGGTGTGGCTGGGAGGTCTGGGAAGTTGCTCCTAGGCCGTGACGTACAGCCTGTCTAGAAGGGGTGGAGTGTCACTCAGCACCAGGTATTCAGGAAACAGGAAGAGAAGGCAAGTATTGAGAGACAAGAATCTGAGTACTGAAAAATACAAGGGGAAAAAGAGAGAGAAAAAAACAAAACAAACAAATAAAAAGAAAAGAACAAGAAAAACTAAAAACCAGGAAAAAAAAAAACAAGAGAAAGGAAATGCGCTCAGGGATCCCACTGTGTGGCTGGGAGGTCTGGGAAGTTGCTCCTAAGCCGTGACGTATGGCCTGGCTAGAAGGGGTGGAGGTGTCATTCAGCACCAGGTATTCAGGAAACAGGAAGAGAAGGCAAGTATCGAGAGATGAGAAACTGAGTACTGAAAAAGACAAAAGGGGAAAAAGAGAGAGAAGAAAACAAAAAAAAAAAAAGAACAAGAAAAACTAAAAAGGAAACTAGGAAGAAAAAAAAACAAGAGCAAGGAAATGCCCTCGGGTCGGTCTGTGTGTGTGCACAAACTGAGAAGGTAGGTTGTTGACTATAAGTACGCTGATACTTGTTTTTAAAATGAAAATATATTTACTGGGTTCTACTATATGCATTTTCTTACTTTTTAAAATACATTTCTGAAACTGGAAGACATTTTTAAATTGATGAGTAGGTTTAATGTGTCAGTGGTTGTATGTTTTGTTTTGTTTTTGGTTTCTAAAACGGTTATTACATATGTAGCAAGATATGACTTGAAGAAAGACAAATATTTATCTGTCATCACTGTATACAAACTGATTTGATTGACTCCACAACTTTCCCTCCTAAGAGTAATAGTTAAACTTCCACTAACTATGAAAATACTTTTAAGGCATGCAAAAAATGCAGTGGTTTTGACGTAAATGATATTAGCGGTTGGTTTGTTGGATTATATGGACAAATATTTATGTTTTATTAAGACAAAGGTAATTTGAAATTAATCATCCCATCTAGGCAAAAGCAGAGTTGATCTCATTTCCTTAGATGAGTATCCAGTTCAAGTGAAGAGATGACTGACATCAGTAGGTGTATATTATCTATAGGTGGAGGGGTTATGCATCGTGGATAACATGGTTCTTGGGCCCCCTCGACTATAAATAACAGTATATGAAATAAACATTGTTGTCAAGGTGTAGAAAAAATGAAATAATTTATAAGTAAAAGCCGAGTTTTACTGTGTGCTATTCCCTGAAATACTGATCAGACATGAATGAGTCTGTTATTGAGAAATGCCTAGATTCTGTTATTCAGAGAATTCTAGAGATATAGGCACCTCTTTCTGAAAGTCTTCTAAAGTTCTGTGTTATTAACATCGGAAGAAAATCAAAGTCTGAATTATTGATCTGATAGAAGGCTGGAGTGAATTCCTTCAACCCAAATAAGGTTAGAACATGCTTCAATACACAGCAACGGCAATGGAGCTTTATACAGACTATAAACATAGTGGAGGTATTATTAATTTAGTTCCTCCTGCTGTTGTCTATTACTAGCTTAGGTCTAGCTGCAGTAGTGAATGGACATTGTAGCATTGCTGACATCTTGCAGCCAGACTTCCTGAGTTTGGACACCGGCTTTGTCTCTTACTAAGGAAGTTCAAATTCTAGCCCAATCACTTAATACCAGGTAACTGTGGGCAAATCACTGCTTCCAACCTTTCTGGCTGTGAAAAAAGAGAATGATGTTAGAACTTACTCCCTATGGTTGGTCGAGGGTTATGTGTTAATACGCACGAAGTGCTTAGTTCACTGTAGCATATATTAAGTATATAATAAATGTTTATAATCGTCATTACTGTCAATATTTAGATTTATAACTTAAGTTGAACTTTAAACGAGCCATTTGTTGTTCCACAGCTGAACTGCATTTAGATTATGCATAGTTTTGCAATATTGATGTGAGCACACTTTTTTCCCCTCAATTTCAAGTAAATTAGAGGATCTTTTCAAGTAACAGAGCCGTGGTGGCACAGTGGTTAAGAGCTCGGCTGCTAACCAAAAGGTCGGCAGTTCGAATTCACCAGCTGTTCCTTGGAAACCAAATGGGGCAGTTCTACTCTGTCCTATAGGGTCACTATGAGTTGGAATCGACAGCAACGGGTTTGGTTTTTTGGTTTTTTATTCAAATAACTGAGAAATAATGTCAGAAAATCATTCTACCCTTCTGTATCTAAAACGTGTGCACTCTAAGGCTAATCACTTCACATTGTAACACGCAGTTACCGAGCCTGTAAAATGAGAACATTTGTTCTTTCAGAATATCTGAGGATTGTTATGAGTATCAAATGATCAAATGCACCTGAAAACACTTTTGAAAATAATAAATTGCTAAAGTATGATGTCATTTTAAAAGGAAACATTCTTCATCCACTGATAAATCCAAGTCCTTTTGCTAAATATACACATTGTTTAATATTTAAAAAATTTATAATAATCATTGAAACTAAAAAAAATCAACACGAGGAAGAAAAGACTGCTTTCCTTTTAAATAATTATATGTGATACTCTCCGCCGTAGGCTCAAGGCACGCCATCTCCTCCCTGAGGAATCCTTGAATCCCTGAAGAGACTGACGTGTTAAAGAATGATTAGGATGCATTGTGACAAAGGAAGTAAGATAAGGACGTGCAAATTACATCTGTAGGGCAAGGTGATTCAGTGAAGGCCTCACGGCGTCCAGGGCACTTAATCTGGGTTTTGATGGATGAGTAAAATCTTTTATTTGGACAAGCGGGAGACAGCATACTTGACAGGGATCTGCATGTGCAAAGGTTTGAAAGGACATGGCGTGTTTTGTAACTACAAGATATTAAGTGTGGCAGAAATAGAGTGAATGATAGGTCATCATTAGAGAGGAGACTCAGAAGTTTAAGGAACAGAATTGGAAGACATTTCTGACATCTACTAAGCAGGTTGTCTTTTATAGACAATGGAGGGTTTCTATAATCACCACTATGAGTGGCTGCTTGAGTGGTTTTGCTGAGTGTCCACAGGATCACAGTAAGACCTTTGGAGGTCCTAATCCTTGAGCATCTTGGGATGCCCTCTTCCCTGCCCCATATGTAACTGCAAATAAAAATCAGAGTGTGAATTAATACAAGGGATATCAGTGAAGTTCTGCTTCTCCCTCCCCATGAGGTCTATTTTGACACTTTTTGAAAAAGTAAAGATACAAAATTTTCACTTTTTTTACCCCTCTGTTTGCTGCCTCTGAGCACATGGTTTCCAGCACGTGTTGCAGCCCTGAAGTGTTAGTCTTCTGTGTAATGGCTGCTGAGTGCGCTCATGGTGCAGACGGAATGAATGAAGGAGACAGTGAGAACTGAGGTAGTCTTGCATCCCAAATAAAGCAACTAGAGATCCTTACGAAAACGATTCCTTTGAACATCAGGACTTAAAAAGACTTGAAGCTTTAACTTCCAGCGTACAAAACACAGAAAGTACCATTAATGTCTATGCTACATCCGAGTACAAAACTTTTCAGTTTGCATTGTGAAATATCTTTGAAATAACATTTTTCCCTTAATATTCGTATGCCTTTTTTTATTCGATTCACTCTAGTACAGATGACAAACTCTATTAATCCCTTAAATTACAGGTAAAGCATTGTGTTGTCATTTTTATAAATATTTTCAAATAATTCCTACTTGGAAAGCTGACGCAGTAAAAATTCAGAGACAAATCAGTGCTTCTCCAGTGACATTGAGCTTCCCACAGCATGTCAGCCAGTACATACACCCCAGTCTGAGAAGCACAGTGTTAACCATAGCTAAATCACCCCTCTCTTGGCTTATTGAAATTAACTGCTGATGACCTTCTGGATAATGCTTCACTTGTGACTGTTGTGGTTGTGGTTATTTTATAGCAACCAGAAGAGAGTAATCTGAATATACTTTTGTTCATCCACTGTTTTTTGCATATAAAGATATGTTTAATGGAGTTCTTGAGTATTGAAGCAATTTTGCAAAAGAGTGGTTGCAACAGTAAGTGTTATAGAAAGATACCTGCCGTTGAGTGCAGTCTGACTCATGGTGATCTTACGTACAACAAAACATTGCCCAGTGTCATCCGCACAATCGCCAGCAAGGTTGAGTCCATTATTGTAGCTCTGGTGCCAGTACATCTCCCCGAGGGTTTTCCTCATCCTTGCTGACCCTCTCCTTCACCAAACATGCTCCCCTCCTCCAGTGATTGAATACTCCTGATTACGTGTGCAAAGGTAGTGAGTTGGACACTGTTACATTATGATACATAAGATTTTCATTGGCTGATTTTTGGAAGTAGATCACCACATCTTTTCTCCTAGTCTGTTTTCGTGTGGAAACCTGTCCACCATGGGTGTCCCTTCTGGTATTTGAAATACCAGTGGCATAGCTTTGAGGTATAGGTGCTTATGAGTTGGAATTTACTTGATGGCAGCGAGTTTTATAGCTTTGAACATCACAGCAATGCATAGTATGACAATCTGACAGATCGATGGTGGTTATAATACAGGCTGTTGGACTTAACATTTATAAGGTTTTAATGTCTTCTTTGCTAGGTCACTCTTCCTTAGATTCTTCTTACTTGTAACTTGAGTAGAAAAGGAAAGTTTCCTGGAAAAATATCAATAAAATTATCAGTATTCATTTTAATATATAAAATAATGCTAAGTTTACAAACACATTTTTTCATATTATCAGTAAAATCTTCTTGTCTAATGTTCTACATTCTACCTTGGTGAGTAGTGTCTGGGGTCTTAAAAGCCTGTGAGCAGCCATCTAAGATACTCCACTGGTCTCATCCCTTCGGG
>NW_004444217.1:413936-477249 GCF_000243295.1 Trichechus manatus latirostris
AGTGTCTGGGGGCTTAAAAGCCTGTGAGCAGCCATCTAAGATACTCCACTGGTCTCATCCCTTCGGGAGCAAGGGAGAGTGAAGAGAACAGGATACAAGGAAAAGATTATTC
This sequence comes from Trichechus manatus latirostris, assembly GCF_000243295.1. Taxonomy (NCBI): domain Eukaryota; kingdom Metazoa; phylum Chordata; class Mammalia; order Sirenia; family Trichechidae; genus Trichechus; species Trichechus manatus. The sequence goes on from NW_004444217.1 coordinate 414,049, forward strand.
CGAAGGACTAATGGACCACAGCTACCAAGGCCTCCACCAGACTGAGTCCAGTACAGCTAGATGGTGCCTGGCTACCACAACTGACTGCTTTGACTGGGATCACAACAGAGGGTTCTGGACAGAGCTGGAGAAGGATGTAGAACAAAATTCTAACACACACAAAAAAAGACCAGATTTACTGGCCTGAAAGAGAGTGGAGAAACCCCAAGAGTATGGCACCCAGACGCCCTTTTAGCTCAGTGGTGAAGTCACTTCCAAGGTTCACCGTTCAGCTGGGGATTGGGCAGCCCCATAAAACAAAATGAAACTAATGAGGCACAGCAGTCCAGGGACGAGGACTAGAAGGCAGAAGGGGACAGGGAAGCTGGTGATAGGGAACCCATGGTTGAGTAAGGATAGTGTTGATGTGTTGTGAGGTTGTTAACCATTGTCATAGGGCGACATGTGTACTCACTGTTCAATGAGAAACTATTTTGTTCTGGAAACCTTCATCTAAAGTGAGAATAGCAGCACAGCTAGAAGAACGTTATCGATGTCACTGAACTGTGCATGTAGAAATTTTTGAAATGGTGTATCTTTGACTATGTATATTTTCACCAAAAAAAAAAAGAAGAGGTTGAGAAGGGAGAGCGTTGACATGCCATGGGGTTGTTAACCATTGTCAAAGAACAGTATGTGTACTGACTGTTTAATGAGAAACTATTTGTTCTGAAAACTTTCACCTAAAGTACAATAAAAAAAAAAAATCTTGTCTAAATGAAAATCTAAACTGAATGTTACTCAGTTTGCTGCCATCAAGTAATAAATATACGTTCCCATTATCAAATAAGTGCTTAGCTCAGAACGGTATAAGAAGATAAAAAGAAAAAAATATGTAAGTGCCAGTTAAATTTGGACTATTAAGATTGAAAATTTAAGATATGTGTTCAAGGTAACTTAGCTAGTAGGTCAAAGAGGTGGCCTGTTTGACTCTAAAGCCTAGGGTCTTATTCAGTTATTCTCTACTGACTCTGCAAATTGAAATTTATTTTCCTAAAAGTAATCAGCTTGTGTCCATAGCCATGTGAAATGAACTAATAGCTCTTAAGTAAAACGCTGACATTTCTTATTATTATAGAGGAGAACAACTATAAATGCTGTCTTAGTCATCTAGTGCTGCTATAACAGAAATACCACAAGTGGATGGCCTTAACAAAGGGAAATTTATTTCCTCACAGTAAAGTAGGCTAGAAGTCTTCAGGGTGTCAGCTCCAGGAGAAGGCTTTCTCTTCTGTAGACTCTGGAGAAAGGTCTTTGTCATCAATCTTCCCCTGGTCGAGGAGCTTCTCAGGCACAGGGATCCTGGGTCCAAAGGACACGCTCAGCTCCTGGTGCTGCTTTCTTGGTGGTATGAGGTCCCCCGTCTCTCTGCTCGCGTCTCTCTTTTATATCTCAGAAGAAATTGGCTTAAGACACAGTCTGATCTTGTAGATCTCATCGGCATTACTGCCGCTAATCCATCTCAGTAACATCATAGTGATAGGATTTACAACAGGTAGGAAAATCACATCAGATGACAAAATGGTGGACAATCACACAATACTGGGAATCATGGCCTAGCCAAATTGATACACATATTTTTGGGGGACACAGTTCAATCTGTGGTAAACAACAATACCAAAATCCAAACCAAACCCTTTGCTGTCAAGTCGATTCTGACTCATAGCGACCCTGTAGAAAATAACAATATAGTCACCTCTGTTGTTGAATTATAGTATTTTTTCTTCACTTGTTCGTTCAATAAATCTTTATGAAATTGCCCCTCCAAAATGTTTCCCCTGCTGTGTTAGGCAGTGATAATTCAAAGACAGATATTTCAAGGGCACTGCCTTGATCTTTTGGTCAGGAAATATCTCCTATAAGAGGTGTCCTTGGTGTGAGCGTTGAGAAATGCGAAGGCATTTGCCAAGTGCTCAGGGAGTAGGAGTGACATTCACATCAGAGCAGTGAGTGAAAGCGTGAAATCAGCAGGAAGGTTCAGGAGGCTGTTTACAAATCATGCTTTGCTTGGCTTCACATTAAAATGTATTTGCATTTTTTTCACCAAAACTTAAAGTGGCATGGCTCAGTTTAGTGGATAGCAGAGGCAATCTGCAATTTAATATTTATTATACAGTTCAAACGGAGCCTTGGTGGCACAGTGGTTAAGAGCTCAGCTGCTAACCAAAAGGTCAGCAGTTCGAATCCAGCCGCCGCTCCTTGGAAACCCCATGGGGCAGTTCTGCTCCGTCCTGTAAGGTCCTCTATAGGTTGGAATTGACTGGACAGCAATGGGTTTTTGTCAAATAGTTCAAAAAATGAGTGATCCAAAACTTATAATTGAATGTTAATTAACTGAAATATATTCACATTAATACCAAACATGGCTCAGAAAAACCTCTAACTTGCTTTGCAACATTTAAAATGACACATTAAAATAAATATTTTCAATAAGGCTGCGGTGGGTTTGTATGCAGTACGTGAGTAATACCATGGTTTTACTTTGTGCTCAACATTTATTAAAATAATTAAACCCAAGATAACAAACCCATTGCCATCAAGTTGATTTTGACTCATAGCAGCTGCATATGTTACAGAGTAGAACTGCTCCATAGGGTGTTCTTGGCTGTAATCTTTATGGAAACAGTTCACCAGGCCTTCCTTCTGCAGTGCCTCTGAGTGGATTCGAACCCCCAACCTTAAGGTTAACAGCTGATCACAGACTGCTTGTGCCATTCGTGGACCTTAAAATAATTAAAAGTAGATATTAACACAAATTTTATATACAGTTATAGCAGTTTTACACCATATATAAAAACTGTGATAAAGTAATTTAAAAAAAGACTTATTTTAATGTTATTTTGCTGTCTTAATTCTATAGCTTTCTTTATTAGAAAGGAAGATAGATTAATATATAATATTTCTATAATACATTTGTAATGCTATGGCTGAGGTCCCTAGAAGGTGCAAATGGTTTACACTTGACTGTTAACCTGAAGGTTGGCAGTTCGAACCCACACAGGGGTACTGTGGAAGAAAAGTCCTGGTGATCTGCTTCCTTTAATGTTGCATCCAATAAAACTCTATGGAGCAGTTCTACTCTGACACACGGGGTCTCCATGACTCAGGGGCCTATTCGACTGCAGCCAACTACGACAAGGCTATGAATCCGATTACTAGTACCTGTAAGTTCATTTACCTCTCTGATCAGGTCATAATTTCTTTTGTCAATGGAATAGTACCAGTTCGCTCTCCCAGACTGTAAAGAAATGACAGTACGTATCTAGATACTAAACCAACAAATCTGTCAGGATTTACCACTTACGCATTCTCAGGCAATTTTGTTTCAGGCTGATAAAAACAACTTGAAGACAAAATCCATGGAGTATTTTCAGGTTGACAGCTGGCCCCTTACTTATTTAATTTTGATAGTTTTTAGCCACAGAATTTACCGATTAGACTAAAAACATACCAAGAAGTCAAGCACAGGGACAGAACAAAAGATACTGTGAGTAAAAATAGAAAAGATGGTATCTGTCAACAGAAGTGTTTGAGTCTGAAAACTGAGTGTTACTATGTTCAGCAGTTACAGTATTCCAGTTTGCAGCAAATAATATTTCTGATTTCTCTGGGAATATTTATTTTTGTTCAAGACACATTAGTTATGAAGGCTGGCATCTGTCTGTATTGAGGAAAGTGATATGTCTCACTCTCCTGAGGAATTGTTTAAATAACACAATTTGGTCTTTTTATGTAATATTTGATATATTTAAAATCAGCTGTTCTTTTTCTCAGAATTATTCTTTTTTTTGCAAATACAAATATTGTTTTCTATTAATAAATGTTTCACCTGTGAATGCTACATACATAGCATTTTCTTTTTATATAGTGTTTTCTTTTTAACTTTTTTTTTAGTTGTGCTTTAAGTGAAAGTTTACAGTTCAAGTTCGTTTCCCATACAAAAATTTATATACTCATTGCTTTGTGACCCTAGCCGCTCTCCCTATAATGTGACAGCACACTCCTCCTTTCCACCCTGGATTTCCCGTGTCCGTTCAACCAGCTCCTGTCCCTTTTTGCCTTTTCTCACCTCTGAACAGGAGCTGCCCATTTGGTCTCATGTATCTACTTGAGCTAAGAAGCACTCTCTTCATGATTATAATTTTATGTCTTATACTCCAGTCTAATTTGTCTGAAGAGTTGGTTTAGGAAATAGTTTCAGTTCTGGGCTAAAAGGGAGTCTGGGGGCCATGTCTTCTGGGGTGCCCCCAGGCTCAGTCAGACCATCAAGTCTGGTGTTTTTACTAGAATTTGAGTTCTGTACCCCACTTTTTTCCTGCTCCGTCAGGGACTCTCTGTTGTGTTCCCTGTCAGGACAGTCATCGGTGGTAGCCAGGCACCATCTAGTTCTTCTAGTCTCAGGCTGATGAAGTCTCTGGTTTATGTGGCCCTTTCTGTTTCTTGGGCTAATATTTTCCTTGTGTCTTTGGTGTTCTTCATTCTTCTTTGCTCCAGGTGGGTTGGGATCAATTGATGCATCTTAGATGGCCACTCGCTGGCTTTTAAGACCCCAGATGCCACTCACCAAAGTGGGATGCAGAACATTTTCTTAAGAAACTTCGTTATGCCAGTTGACCTGGATGTCCCCTGAAACCATAGTCCCCAGACCCCTGCCCCTGCTACTCAGTCCCTCGAAGTGTTTGGTTGTATTAGGACACTTCTTAGTTTTTGGCTTAGTCCAGTTGTGCTGACTTCCCCTGTAGCGTGTGCTGTCCTTCCTTCAGCTAAGATAATTCTTATCTACTATCTCGTTAATGAATACCCCTCTCCCTCCCTCCCCGCCCTCATAACCATCAAAGAATGTATTCTTCTGTGTTTAAACCTTTTGCATAGTCTTCCTGAAAAAACTTTAGAATTATAGGCAAGTAATGTTAAAAAAAAAAAAAAAAAATAGTGTTCTCAGTCGTCTGATACGCATGCAAAAGTTGGACAATGGATAAGGAAGACCAAAGAATTGACACCTTCAGGTGCTACGCTGGTTTAAATCCAGTTCTTCTGCTAAAGTACTGTCGTCTTTAGGTAATGCACAGAATTATCCGGCGCAATATTTGTTCTTAATTTCTAAACTGGAGAAGTATCTCCACGTCAGTAGTCATTATAGGAGAAGAATAATGTCGAATCTTCTTTAGTTATAATTCAAAAAATGTGTTTGTAATCTTTATATTTACGTGAGGGCAAATTTGTATTTTAAATTTATTACATGCATCCAATTGGGGATTGGATTTATGTTGATTCTTATCGATGAGGTACATGTAGACATAGATGTCTAATAATTAGATAACATTAATCTTGCGAAATCAGGCAAGCTTTCATTTTGAGCTATTTACGTGTAGTAACGGTTTGGGATTTAAATTTAAGAAGTCCTTTGGATGCGTTAAGGAAATAGTAGTTTTGTGAACATAACCATATTCTTGTTTCCTTTTCTACTGCTATATTTTTTATAGACTTTTTGGATGCAAGTTATTTACTGTTGATTGCTTTTTTAAATGACCAGAAAAGTTGTTGTTATTATTACTAATGTGTCTAACAACTTTTAGCCCATTCAAATGCTATTATGTTAATATGTTTGTTATTTCTATTGAAAGAGAGCAATGCTTAAAGTTTTGGTTTTCACACCTTTTATGTTTTTACCTAACACTTCCAGGACTGCATTTTTGATTTCTCTCTTAGGATGTTTATGTTAACCTTTGTCTTCTGCGAGCTTCCATTCTGTTTCTTCCCTTTCTCTCCCTGCTTCTTTATGCATAGTGCTGCCCAGGAGAAATTGCCAATATTCTGTGGACAAAATTTTATTCAGCTCATTTGTCTCAAAGTTTGATAAGAAGCTTTAATAAACTGTGCAGAGACAGTTAGAATTGAGTTGTTTAATTACAGCTGGTGCTCCTGCACAGAGCCGCAGTGGGGTAGCTTCCACTGACGAGTTGTGTTCTGGCCAAGTGCTATATCCAAAATGCCATGCCAGAAGGATGGCTCTTCTTTTTTGTCAAGTAAAAGTTTCAGGTATTTTGCTTTTAATGAAATTAATAGTTTTTTTTTTTTTTTTTTTAAATCTGTTATATTTAAATAGCTTGTTATAACTCATCAGAATTTCTAACTTGCTTTTCCAACTTCCAAGGTTAGAAATTCAGAACTGCTGTTGTGGGGTCCCTGGTGATGGTGCAGTCAGCAACTTTCAGGCAGATAAGTTTGCGTTATTTGACCTTCTCTTCTTCCTTAGCATGCACTCATTATCTCATGATTTTGCTATTCATAACTGTTATCATTGTAATATTATATGTGTATTATTGAAGTAAAAGTACTTATGTATGAAATATATGAAAAAGATATTTGTTGAGAATGCTCGATGGTGTATCTAGTGACTGATGGTGTCTATGGCCTTTTAATATAGCATTCCCTGTTGTATTTCGTAGTTTGTAATTTCAACCCATAGATTTAGTGGTTAATGAAATCTTATATGGTGTCTTTAAACAGCATAAAGAGCATATTTCATGGTTGGGTTGTACCTGTTTTAGTGAAATTGATTAAATTAATTGTTTCTACTGTTCATATGTGTTTAGGGAAGGAGTAGATAATATTGTTTTCCCCTGACTACACAGAAATCTGTAAGCTAGTTATCTTCTTTAAGCAGGATTGCATTATATAAAATAAATGAAACCCCTTTATACTCTCTCTTTGCATCCTGAATTTTAGGACAGGCAGTGGTTATTGGACAATGCATCCTTGTATTTAACTAATATCGACTGCACAAATTCATTGTGTTGATTCTGAGTCTGCCTTCTAGAGAAATACAGAGAACATCTACTTCTTTGTTCATATGGTGAGCATACACATACTTAAAAGGCATCTATTATAACTTCTGTTCTCCAAGCGAACCATTCACTATTAAAATACATCTTCTACAGATTAGGCACTATGCACGGATAATGTGCTAAATGACGATCATGGTCCGCATACCCCTCAACATAATTGCTCTTTGTGAGATGAGCCCCTGTAACAGTTTCTCTTTTTAAATGTAGCATGTTGAACTGAATGGACTATTTCACAATGTTTTGAACAATTAGAATATTGCTACAACTTGCATTTTTCATTCTAGATACTCTGTAGTAAAATAAGGTAAATTTGGAGGTAACAGTCAGAAATTAGCTTTTTTTCTCCACTCAGTTTTGCTCTCAAAGATTGAGTTCTGATCTTCTGGCAGGGGTGGTATTAGTCATGGTTATGGGAAAACATGGAGGACAAAGTGAAGCCAGATGGACAAATGGCATGTTCAGGACATAGTGGACAAGAGACAGCTAAGTGTCCATCCATGAATACCTGGAGAGAAATTAGTCCCATGAACCCAAGCTACAATGGTTAGTTCTAACGTACTTAATGACTGACATTTTAAGAAAATAGCAAAGACATTTCCATATTAGAAGTGAACCCAAATTTAATGTTGAAAAATGTGGTGATGACACAGTGGGAGTTTTGGTAGTTATTTTACCACCCCAGTATCCATATGAGGTGCTCGAGTAAAGTTTCATTATAAATATTGATATAGTAGATGTTTTATTCACAGTGGGTAGGTAGAGAATCAAATGAACAGCTTGAATTTCACATCTTCCTAATTTCTTGTTTGTTAAGGTCTTAGCTAATCCATATCTTCCTATACTCAGATCTTCAGGATGAATATTTTTCTCCAGAGTTTCTGATTCAATTTATAAATGTAACAAACCAAGGTGTTAGCTTCTGTTGGAATAGCTAATACACGTTTATTTCCCAATTCCCTTTACTCAAAATATCCCTTGTGTGATTTGAGAAGGTATCCATTTAAAAGCCAGACACATGTTTTCATTTTGGGGCTTTTATATTCATTCTTAGATTTACCTAAATGCTCACTAATACATTCCCATAATCTTCTTCTTTTAGTTGACTTTACTTCTCCAAAGTTTTTGTTATTTGTTCCCAAATTGACAAATTCTATTAGATAAACATATGATGAGCAACTGTTATGAGTATAGTAGTGTTATTGGATGTTGGATTCAGAAACATTAAAACAGAACTTCTTGCCTCAAGAAATTTTCAGTGGAGTAAAAGATAAAATACATTTTAAATCAAGATGGAATAACTTAAGTATATAGTAAGAGTGCAGTAGGCATAATGTAAGGGCATTTCGTGAAGGATTAGATCACATAATTGTATAAGTTCTAGATAGATGAGGAAAAGATTTTATAAAGAAATGACATATGAATTGAAACTTGAAACATGGTTAAGATTTCAACCCATAGATGAGTAATGACATGGTGGTTGAGGGGATTACAATTAACTTTGTCTGAAGTATTTTCTTGTTTGTCCTTGGTTTTCTTGGTTCTTGAGAGATAACCTCTAAAATCTTGGAATTTCCCCTGTGATTGAAGTGTCTTTGTTATTTAAGAAGGCTCTAGACTACACCTACCTAACAGGTTATGCTAAATGAGATGACCTTTGGGTCAAGGATGGCCAGGTCAGAAAGACCTTACATGTGGTATCAGCCCAACCTCAACAGAGGGTGGCTGGTGGTTGGGTTATACCATGTGGGCAATGATTCAGTCTATCTTGCGTATGTAATGAGACCTGAATATAAAACTCTGGACGCGGAAGCTCATTGAGCTTCGTGCTTGGTGACAGACATCAATATATGGGGGAGGGTAGCTCTGCATGGAGGACTCTCCCAAACCTCACCCTATGTATCTTTTCTTTTGTGTTCTTTTTGTTATAATAAAGCTGTAATCTTAAGTGCAGCACTTTCCTGAATTCTGTGAGTCATTTTAGCAAATCATCAAACTCGAAGGAGTAGTGGGAGACAGCAGGTCAGAAGTGAGGAGGCCCCTGGGATACGCATGAGCTTTATAACTGGCATCCTGAGGGTGTAGAGGGACCCCTCAGATTTGTAGCTAGCGGATAAGTGAGGGAGTTGTGGGGGCCCCCGTGTTTGTTGTTGGCATCTTAAGTCTTGGACAGACTTGTCATTCTGGAGGACTGTGCCCTTCAACTTGTGAGATATGATCTAGCTATGGTAGTTAGGGTCAGAGGAAGAACCACTGTGTTTACAGTTGATGAAAGAACAGAACTGAGTTGAACTGATTTCACTCAGTAGTATGGTATGGCTACAGCATTGAGATGCATTCAGGGAAATGCAAGCACATGAACTGGAGCCAAAATTGCGTATATATACACATGCATCTGTATGTCTACTTAGATAGTATATGTCTGTCTGTCTGTCTGTCTATCTTTCTATCTATCTATCTGTCTATCTTATCTATTGACAGAGAGGAGGGATATGAATAAACAGGAAACTTTTAATTCTTTAAATGTTCTCAAGGTTAAAGTGCTTCTCAAACTTAAACGTACATGCAAATCAACTTGGAATCTTGCTAAAGTTCAGATTCTGATTCAGTAGGTCTGTGTTTCTAACAAAAGTGTAGGCGATACTAAATGATAATAGTCAGAGGACTACAACTTTGTGGTAGCATAGTAAAGATCTAGAGGACATCATGATTTCATAATTTTGGAATTCACAAATGATTACAATTAGAAAAAAGTAAAAAAACCCATTGAACTGTCTCCTGTTCTAGTTAACACAGCAGTGTTTCTCAAAGTTACAGGTTTCAGAATCAGGAAGAAGGGCTGGAGAAATGAATGATAGAATATTTTCATTTTTATTTTAAAAAATTCGTTGGGTTAAAAAATAATAAAACACTATTTTAAAATAATCTTGATATTTTCCCCCCACTGAACTCAGCAGTAGTTAATTGTATCTAGATTTACCTTTAGTCAGCACTTAAAATTTTTTCCAAAAATTGCGTTCTCAGGCTCTAAATTCCAATTTGTGTGCAGGGACAGCTGTTTCTAGTGAGGGATGTCCACACTATTGGTTTACAATGAAGTGTGGAGAGCTCCAGTCTGTTTTGGCTTTTCATGTTTCTTGCTGTACACACCATTGAATACAGTAGTTTCCTAGTTAACTCCAGTATTTGTGGGAGCAGAACCCACACAGCAGATGGCCTTTATACAGGGATCTTTGACTTCATGGTCACAGCAGAGCTCTGGATAATTAGCTGTAGGCTCTATGGTGGAGAAAGAAAGGGAAGAGAGAGATGAGAGTGGAAGGGAAAAGGAAACAAGGGTGAGGACCAGAGAGAAAGAGCCACTGAGTGTTGACCATCTGGGTCCAAGGTGAGAAGCCTGTGCATGGGAGTGCGGGTGCCATTGGAGGCAGTATAATATGGCTGTTAGATTTATCCAGGGCAAAGATATTACAGTGAAAGATAAGTTTGTGACATGCTTGTCAGCTGGGTTTAGCTTGCCTCTTACTATTTAATTAAAAGTGATTCAAACTCTACCTCTCCCGTTTCATATACTGTACATGCCAATGCTCTTGTTAAGATTCCTGTGGTTTTCCAAGAACCTCACTTTGTCATGATCCCTGCCACCTTTTGGTTTCTTCTTTTACTCAATTAATTCAGTATTTTGATCCAGAGGTAAAATCCAAACTCTTAATTTCCACCTATTGACCACATATAAATTTTAGGAAAGAAAATATCACTTGTACAGGCTGATGTATATAGCAGACTTAGTGAAAATATGGAAGGGTAGGAGATTTTATATTACAAACACATCATAAAATTGAATTTCTTTAAAACATTTTTTTCTACTTTCTGTTTTGCGGAATAGGTGCCCAGACCCCTTGGTTTACTCCCCACCACGAAACTGCCATTCATTTCATATTTAGATGAAGTTAGCAGTAGGTTTTATTTTCTTCACTAGATAAACTAATGATAGCTAATTCTCTCAGAGTCTTAGTTTTTATGTCAGAACATTTTTGAAGAAAGATATTTTTCAAATCAAATTGTTCTCTCCTTAAGAGGATATCTGGTGATAACTGTTTTATTTCCCAATCTTTAAAAAGGCTAAGAATCAGCCTGCCTCGTGTATCATTCTGGTTCCATCTTGGTTTGGCGATGCTGATCCTCCCTTTTCAAATCTGAAAAAGAGAGACAACAGATTATCTACTTTACAGAATAGTTATGAAGCTTAAAGGAGTTTATTCTAGTAAAACTCCTGGCTCATTGTGAATGCTAAGTAAAAGTTAAAGTATATTCTGTATGAATGTAGTTATTGTTGGATATTAAGGAATACCAGTTATTATAGGAAAGAGTGCTTCATAGTATTTAAGATATAGAGAGCCAAATATACATGGTATCGGCCTTCTGAATTCCTATGAGTTGAAATAAAGTGGTGGTTTCTGGATTAAGCTTAGTGATATCTTCTCTTGTCAGACTAAAGGAATGTCCAGATAGATGTGTGATGATTCTTTCGGGAAAATAGGAGTAAGAGTGAAAGGGGATTAATTTCAAAGTCTCTCCAAATTGAAGGCTGTCTTTAAAATATATGTTCAGTTTTCTCAAAAGAAGGATAATTTCTTTCAGTGTGTATATTTTAATAAGAACAAATGGGAAGTTAAGCAAATTACCTTCACAACCATTTTGATTTATTAGTGTCTTGGTGGCTCATGAACCATTTGTGTTTCAAATAAATGATCCTGGTATGATATTCAAAAAGGTTATTCAATCAATGTTTTATGACATTCTCCAATAAAAGTTTCTGTGTCTAGATACTTCTTCTATAGCTTCCTTTAATGATTCCTGAGGGTGATGTTAGGTGATTCTGGTAAGCTCTCGTGGCTGACAATTCCTTGCTGGCAGTGTTCTCGTTGGCTTTTAGACAGTCTCTTATTTACAGTCTGATAAATTGTATGCTTCTTTTCATTCCATTTTTCAAGGGATAACTTTTATTGTTCTGGGAATTCATATCTTTTAGGCAAATTATAGTTTCACATGGCTATTGTACACTAATATTTTTTGTGGAATAAAAATGAAGATTCTTTGTGGAATAAAAATGCTAACATCAATGAATATTATAAGTCTTCTATTCTCTTTATTCCTATTTGTTTTGTTGAGGCTTCTTTGTCATGAGAACACTTCAGTATCATATTTGATTCATATTTTCATAGGAAGATAATTCATTTGAAATTCTTTCTATGCTTTTTATTTTTTTAAAGTGTCTTTTTAAATATATACTGTTTTCACTTAAATTTTGTTTGGAAGTCATCTCATATTGTACTTGGTTGAACTTTGTTTTCACTTACCATGAAGAAATATTTTTTAGAAGATAAACTCCCTTTATTTTAGGAAGTTTAAAGAAATATCTTGGTAGGAGACTATCTGCTTCGCTTTTGATGCATGGTAAAGTACCTCAAAACTCAGCGAGTGACTTCAAGCAACAATTATTTATTACCCTTCGCATCCCTACACCTTGGCTGGGCTCAGAAGCTCAGCTGAGTGCCTTCTCCGGGTTGTGTTGGCAGGATGTCTCTGCTTCTCACTGCAGTTCTCAGGGCTGGTTGACGTTGCTGTGTTCCGTATGCCTTTTATCGTTTTTAGAATAGCAGGATAAAAGGGATATTCTAATCATGGTAATGACCAAGGAACAAAAGGACAATCAGATAACTGAACATCCTCTTCGACACAGTGCTGAGGGCTGGCACGCTGTTACGTCTGCCTTCAGTCTGTTGGTCAAAGCAAATTACATGGCTGAGCCCAAAGTTAAGGGACAGCTACGTACTTTCTGTCAGTGATGGAAAGGACATGGATACAAGGACATGTAAAGGAAAGAGGTCAATGATACAGTCTAGCAAAGGCGAAGTAATAAAGGAAACGAGAACTTTGTCATATGAGTACTTGTCGGGAATGTTTTTATAATTGTACATTTTCATCATTCTCTTCTGACTTCTTTCAAATATCTTTGAGCATCAGCATCAGAAGTAGATCTTTTGTTTTTCTCTTGTCTTTTGGCTTCAGATAATACTGCCTTGAGTTCTTTTGCTCATATATAAATGTGATGAGATTGGTTGGGGTCAGGAGAGCAGTAGTGTCAGTTCTGGCTCCACGTTATTATAATTCAGTATGCATAGCTCGTATTCTGTTGGATAAATGCACTGCCCTGTCTGTGCTTGTATTCTGAAGGTTAGAAAACTAGGAATGGATTCAAAATTGATAACCAGTGGAAAGACTTAAGGTCTCCAGACAATGTGTTCTCTAATAATGTGTTAAAAACAGGAAAAAACTTGCATTTCATAAATTGTTTTTACATTTAAGAACTCTACACAGTGAGTTATTTAGGAAGCCATAAGTGCATGTAAAAGGAAAATAGATTAAAAATTAGGAAGTTCTCATTTTCTTCCCATTTTTAAATTCATCCAGTGGATCTTTATTGAGCATGGGGTACACATGTGCTGGCAATACTTCAGTAAGCATGGTGGACAGAGGGATGTCCTCACGGTACTTAAACATTTTCGTTGGGGAAGACAGTTATAAACAAAAATATGCGGATAGCTTGGGTAATTATGGCAGTAGAGAAAAACAAAACAGGTAAATTTAATAAAGAATAAGAAAGATACAGTATTGTATGTTGTTATTATATGCTGTCAAATAGATTCTGACTCATAGCAACTCTGTAGGACAGAGTAGAACTGCTCCATAGGGTGTCCTAGGCTGACATCTTTATGGGAGCACAGTGTTCATAAAGAAAGACCTCTCTGAAAATGTAACTTTAAAGCATAGACCGGGAAGGAATCATACATATATCTACAAATGACAGTATGAAGATCTTTCTAGTTAGAGAGCAAAGCAAGTGAAAAGGTCCGAGCTGGGAATATCGAATTATTTGGGCTACACGAAGGAGGTCTTTGTGCCTGGAATGAAGGAAGTCCAAGGGGAAATTGGCAGGAGATAAAGTCTGAGAAGTAGCAAGGAGCTAGATAATATACAACATTGTAGGCCAAGGCAGACATTTTGGGTGACACCGTCTTTGAGAGATGGGGAACTCTTGGAAGATTTTAAACAGAAGAAGGGTTTGATCAAATTGTCTGGAGAATAGAACAGAGTGAAGAGTAGGAACATGGAGTCAAATTAAGAAATTTATGTCACAGTCTTGAAAATGGTAGCAATAGAGGTAGTGAAATATATCCAGACCTTGGATATATTTTGGAGAAGAAGTCTACATGATTTGCTGAAGGACTGGGTGTAAGGCTTGGAAGAAAGAGAGTATTCAGGGATGACCCAGTGCTTTTTGTCTTATGCATTGGAAGAGTGGGAATTGTCTTTAATAAAATGAGGAAGATTATTGGAGGAACAGGTTATTAGGGAAATTTAAGAGTCATTTACTGGGCATGTATATGAGAAATCTTAAATTTAAAATTTCCTATATACATCCACGTCTTTCTGCAGGCATTTGAATTAGGAGTTTGGAGTACTGGGGAAAAATTGGGGACAAAGATAAAAATGTGAGAGTTGTCTGCATTTAGGTGGTATTTAAAAAATAGAACTACTTGAGGTTACCTTTAATTAATGAAATAATTATGAATCAGTGCATGATGGGTTAGTCCTATTCATATAATCCAAGTTATTGCAAAAAGTTAAATGGCACAAAAATAATTTTAATTTAAATGAGACAAATAATTTGTACTTTTATGCATTGTGATGTTGTAACAACATATCCATTTATTGACTCTTCATTTGGCTAAAAATTTATCTGTAGCATATGCTCTTAAAACAATATTAAAAGCCTTATATGCATGTTCATATTCTCAAAATGTTAGGTCTAGTATTCTCAATTTCATTCTGGCCTTTTCTTAAATATCTGGATTGTTAGGCTCATAGTCATAATCTTAGGTATTTTTCCTGTGGCTGGGAAAAGAAAATCACTAACCACATGATTGATCTTTAAAATGTAAATACTGAAATATCACTGTGCCTCATCATTCTGTACATAAAAACAAGGTCACTTTAATCTGTACACCAACAAAACCCCCCTAAACAAACCAGTTTCCATTGAGTTGATTCTGACTCATGGTGACGCCATGTCTGTCAGAGTAGACTGTGCTCCATAGGATTTTCAGTGGCTGATCTTTCTGAAGTAAATCGCCAGGCATTCTTCCAAGACTTCTGTGGCAGTCTGCTTCTGTAAAGATAACAGCCTTGGAAACCCTAGGGACACTTCTCCTCTGCCCTGTAGGGTCACTATGACTCGAAGGCAATGGGTTTTGATATATTAAGGAAAGAGCCCTAGTGCCATAGTGGTTAAGCACTCAGTTGCTAACCAGAAGGTTGGTAGTTCAAATCCACCAGCAGCTTCCTGGGAGATAGCTGTGGCAGTCAGCTTCAGTAAAAATTACAACCTTGGAAACCCTATGGGGCAGTTCTACTCTGTCCTATAGGGTCACTATGAGTAGAAATCAGGTGTGTCTACAGGTTTGGATTTATATATTAAGGTGGCGCAAACGGTTAATCACTCGACTACTAACCAAAAGGTTGGTGGTCTGAACCCACCGAAGATTTCTTGACTGCTGCTTATGTGGATGTTGATTGTAGATCCTAGTAAAATGAAATCCTTGACAACTTCAGTATTTTATTTGTTTATCATGATGTTGCTTGTTAGTCCAGTTGTGAGGATTTTTGTTTTCTTTATGTTGAGGTGTAATCCGTGCTAAAGGCTGTGGTCTTTGATCTTCATCAGTAAATCCTCTTCACTTTTAGCAAGCAAGGTTGTGTCATCTGCATATCACAGGGTGTTAAATAGTCTTCCTCCAATCCTGATGAAAAGTTCTTCTTCATACAGTCCAGCTTCTCAGATCAGTAGCTCAGCATACAGATTGAATAATTATGATGAAAGAATACAACCCTGACACACACCTTTCTTGATTTTAAACCATGCAGTATCCTCTTTCTCTGTTTCAACAACTGCCTCTTGGTCTATGTACAGGTACCTCATGAGCACAATTAAGTATTCTGGAATTCCCATTCTTCTCAATGTTATCAGTAATTTGTTGTGATCTATACAGTCGAATGCCTGTGCATAGTCAATAAAACACAGGTAACCATCTTTCTGGTATTCTCTGCTTTGAGCCAAGATTCATCTGGCATCAGCAATGATATCCCTCATTCCGTGTCCTCTTCTGAATCTGGCTTGAATTTCTCACATCTCCCTGTCAATGTGCTGCTGCAACTAGTTTTGAATGATCTTCAGCAAAATTTTACCTGCATGGGATATTAATGATATTGTTCAATCATTTCCGCATTCCGTTGAATCACCTTTTTTTGGAATAAGTATGTATATAGATCTCCTATAGTTGGTTGGCCAGGTAGCTGTCTTCAGAATTTCGTGGCATAGACAAGTGAGCGCTTCCAGGGTTGCATCTGTTTTTGGAAACATGTCGGTTGGTATTCCGTCAATTCCTGGAGCCTTGTTTTTTGCCATTGCCTTTAGTGCAGCCTGGATTTCTTCATTCACTACCGTCGGCTCTTGATCAGGTGCTGCCTCCTGAAATGGTTGAACACTGACCAATTGTTTCTGGCACAGTCACTGTTTATTCCTTCCATCTTCTTGTGATGCTTCCTGTGTCGTTCAACATTTTGCCCATAGAATCCTTCAGTATTGCAACTTGAGGCCTGAATGTTTTCTTCAGTTCTTTCAGCTTGAGAAATGCTGAGCGTGTTCTTCTCTCTTTTTTCCTAACTCCAGGTCTTTGCACATTTCATGATAATACTTTACTTCGTTTTCTCCAGCAGCACTTTGAAATCTTCCGTTAAGCTCTTCTACCTCATCATTTCTTTTGGTAGCCTTAGCTACTATATGTACTGTGGTGACTTGCATGTTGCTGTGATGCTGGAAGCTATGCCACCAGTATTTCAAATACCAGCAGAGTCATTCATGATGGACAGATTACAGCAGAGCTTCCAGACTAAAACAGACTAGGAAGAAGGACCTGGCAGTGTACTTCTGAAAAAAAATGACCAGCGAAAACCTCACGGATAACAGTGGAACACTGTCTGATACAGTGCCAGAAGATGAGCCCCTCAGGTTGGAAGGCACTCAAAATAGTCAGAGTACTGCCTTCTGAAAGTAGAGTTGGCCTTAATGACCTGGATGGAGTAATGCTTTCGGGACCTTCATTTGCTGATGTGGCACAAATCAAAATGAGATGAAACAGCTGTAAACATCCATTAGCGATTGGAACGTGAAATATACAAAGTATATCATGGAAAATTGGATGTTGTCAAAAATGGAATGGAATGATTGCAAGTTTATAATCCTAGGCATTATTGAATTGAATGGGACAGTATAGGGCATTTTGAATGGGACCAACATATGACCTACTATGCTGGGAATGACAAATTGAAGAGGAACAGCATTGCATTTGATGCTAAAAAGAACATTGCAAAATCTATCCTGAAGTACAACACTGACCATGACAGGATAATATCCATATTTCTACCTGAAAGACCAGTTAATAGGACTATTATTCAAATTTATGTACCAACCACTAACGCCAAAGATGAATAAATTGAAGATCTGTACCAACTTCTGCAGTCTGAAATTGATCAAACATGCAATCAGGATGCATTGATAATTACTAGTGATTGGAATTCGAAAGCCGGAAACAGAGAAGAAGGATTGGTAGTTGGGAAACATGGCCTTCCTGATAGACACGATGCCAGAGATCGTGTGATAGAATTTTTCAAGACCAATAACTTATTTGTTGGAATTACCTTTTTTTTCCTTTATAGGCCTAAATATTTCTTGCTTAATGGAACCTACAGATGTACTTATAGGAGCACCTTCAAGCTTCCCTTTACGTTACACATTCCCCTCAAGGATAACAAACAGGAGCTCCCAGTCTGACACTGAAGCTAGGCCTCTGCCCACGTGGACATTTCACTGTGCTGGCCTGGCCACCGCGTCTGCTGTTTGTGGGCATTCCTCAGGGTGCAGCTGCTCATGCTGCCAACAAGTGCGACTTTGTCTGAACTGAAACGTCTTCAGTTCTGCTCCTCCGTCTTGATCACGGATCCTCATATTTATTTACAAAGTTGGTCGGATAACGCTTCCCACTTTTCTGAATCCTATCCACTTAGAAGCATTCCGGAGCACTGCCTTTTAGACCCTGAGTGATTACTGTTTTCCCTTGGCTGTTTTATCTCCAAGATGTCTCAAGAGTGGCTGGGTTGAGTTGAAACAGCCGTAGCCCAGTTTTACTCACAAACACCATTCCTCTGATCCCCTCAGGCTCTGTCGTTGAGTCCCACTTGCTACCTAAATCTCTTTACTTGGGGTAGAGTCCCTCCCAGGGGGTCCACACTCTCTTCTTGCAGTGTACCTTCTTTGGTGCGTTAACCCCTTCCCCTTCAGCCCTGTGCTAACCTAATTAATTAACCATTCTGTGAGTTACTTAGTTCTCACTGTGATATTTTGAGTTTCATGCCAAGAAAACTCATCAGCTTCCATTAAATCAGTACATGCAAATAGACATTAAATGGAGGATAGGGGTAAGATATGTCTACCCAATTCTCCCACCAGATATTTCTAAAATTCAGCTCTGGCATAACAAGGACCCCTGCCTTTTGTATATTTTGAATGCTTCCTTTTGAAGGTTAAAAAGTCCATTAGGTGACATCAATACAAATTGTTATGATGATTCATTTAATTTTCATGTTAAGATTGTAAGAAATCCACATATATTAAATTTGATGAAGAAAAGAGAATGTCCATAAACAAATAATAGGAAACCCTGGTAGTAAAATGGTTAAGAGCTCGGCTGCTAACCAAGAGGTCGGCAGTTCAAATCCACCCGGCACTCCTTGGAAACCCTATGGGACGGTTCTACTCTGTCTTGTAGGCTGGCTATGAGTTGGAATTGACTCAACGGCAACAGGTTTGGTGGGTTTTTTTTCCCTGAGAAATCATTTTAGCAATAAGCGTAGGTTTCTGAGACCAAAGCTACAAGGGAGAGAATAGAAAGTAGGTTTAAACTTAAGTGCCTACTCCGATCACTTTTTAGAGGCTGCCTTTGGTGTTCTTTTGAGGTTTGTGAACTGGGTACAACCTTTGCAGCGGAGTTCTGGCTCTTTGGCCGTGGCCGTTGTGTGCAAACACAGTGGAGGCATTCATTCCGTGCATTTACCAGCTTGGCCTACAGGGAGAAAGAAAGGAAGATGGATCTCAGCGACAGTGGACACACACACATAGTTGTGTCTAACTGGGATGTGTCCTCAGCATTAAGTCCTGGGATCCTAGACTTTTCTAATTCCTTTTTTGAGAGTCTAGCAAGTCTGGTAAACTCTCAGGTTTCAATAGCAACAATTTAAATCAGTCATCTTCAAACATATTTGCTCAGGTAATGCCTAGAATAATACTTAAAAATAAGTAACTGTTCCCACAAAGTTTTTAATTGATATAAAATTTTTTTCATCAAGATGAAATAGTATATAATTTCCAAAAATATTATAATGATTGACGTTTTAAAATAAAACTATTAAATAATTCCTTTACAAGCATCTAATAGAATATCAAAATAATAGTGTCTTGATAGGAATATTTGGTGACTTGAACTTTGAAGTATCTCATCTTTTATTTTAAATATGCAAAATATATGCTTTCATATTTATATGTGTGTATCCATACATATGGAGTCCCTGGGTGGTGCAAACAGTTAATGGGCTCGACTGCTAACCGAAAGTTTAGAAGGTCAGTCCACCCAGATGCTCCTCAAAACAATGGTCTGGTGATCTAATTCCAAAAAATTAGCCATTAAAACCCTATGGAGCACGGTTCTACTGTGGTACATATGGGGTTACCATGAGTTGAAGTTGCCTTGATGACAACTGGGATATATATATATATATGTATGCACACACACACACACACAAATAAGTACATATATAGATATTTTTATTTTTAGTATCTGGATATTTTACATCATTCTTTTATGTCTTTGAAATCATGGTTATGATTCACTTTCCCCACAAAAGTTTTTACTATAATTTTTTGAAAATCATTTGTTCATTACATTATCATACTCACTTAAAAATATAAATTGAAATTAACTTAAAATGTATTTCTGACATCATGACGTTCTAAATGTTAAAACTTTCTCTTTGACTGTGTTATGTAACCCCTGGTATTTAATATACCAGTGATTCAAATGTGGACCATATATTACAAACTTATTTCAGTAGTTATTAATATAAAAAGTAAGAAAAGAATTGGAATTAAAACTGTGAATTAGATGGGTAGGAGTGTTAGGAGTGTTTGGTAACTTAATTAAAACCGATTTTATTTGTAACAATATTTTTAATTGCCCTTTTGATTGACACTGAGGAAGATTTTTATCCTGGGGCAATTCTCAGTCCATAGAAAGACTGGGTAGATAAATGTTATTGTTGTTGTTTAATTGGAGGAATGGTGAATGTAAAAGTTAGGGTTCAATAGTTTTAAGTATAGACGTTTGAAGATTTGGAACTCAGTCCCCTTAAAAGCATCCACGGCCTCACACCTTTTGGAAGATTTCTGAGACGACCTCTGGGGTGGGAAATGTGTCCTTACGGCTGTCAACGCTGCCCTTTCTGACTTCCGATGTAGCATAATCGTTAAAGGTTTGGAATCCGGAGCTCATCTGTTGTTGTGGTGGTTGTTAGGTGCTGTCACGTTGGTTCTCACTCATAGAGACCCACGTACAACAGAACGAAACACTGCCCAGTCCTATGCCATTCTCACAATTGGTGTTATGCTTGAACCCGTTGTTGGCAGCCACTGTGTCAGTCCATCTCGTTGAGGGTCTTCCTCTTTTTCCCTGACCCTCTACTTTACCAAACAGGATGTCCTTCTCCAGGGACTGGTCTCTCCTGATAACGTGTCCAAAGTATGTGAGATTGTAGTCTTGCCATCCTTGCTTCTAAGGAGCCTTCTGGTTGTACTTTTTCCAGGACAGGAGCTCATCTGCCTGAGTTCAGATCCCTGCTTTGTCACTTCAAGTCTGTGTGACCTTTGGCGAGGTACTGAGACTTTCTGTTCTTATCTGTAATATGGGGATTGAGAAAAAGAAAAGAGCTGTTTGGAGGTGCCTTAACTTTGGTATTCTCCTGATGGATGTAAAAATCTCACAGGATAGCAATATCAGACAGGATCATTCTAGGACCATGATAAACAAGACCACTTCAGAATTGTGTTCAAGCGGAGACAAAAACAAGGTCATTGTCTAAAAATCAAAATGCCAGCTAATATGAGTGACTGCTGCTTCTTATATCTCACCCTAGTCTGTTCTTCCAGGAAAGATTTATTAACATAACCAATCATAGAATTATTCCTGCTTCCTGAAAGCGCCCAATCCAGAGTAAACCCCAGGACTTTCTCTCCAAGGCCCAAATCCTGCCTTAAGTCCTTTATGACACTCTCTTCAAGCCGCCTTGGTGGCGCAGTGGTTAAGTGCTCCACTGCTGACGGAAAGGTCTCTTACTGTGACACCCAGTGCTTCTCCGTGAGTCTTCCTCACTGTAACAGTTAAATCCAACTTGTAACTACAGGTGTCTCCCCCCATGGTGTTTGACTAGAGGGATGATGATGATGATGATGATAGTAACTTCATAAGGTTTTTACGAGGAAGAAAAAATCGATTAGTTAGTATGTAGAAAGCACTCAGAAAATGCCTGACATACTAAAAAAAGAAAAGTTCCACTCCCATCCATGCCTCTGTGTCCCTGTTTCCTGAGAATTTTGATCTGTCACCTTCTGGGTGCTTCACCTGCAGACTTTCCATCCTCTGCCATGTCCTGCTCTCAGCTCCTCAGGACACAAGTCAGTGATCGCCATGTCTTTTGGTGCGAAGAGGAACCCTTGAAAACTAGCAAAAAAAAGAAAAAAAGACTTAACCTGTTGCTGTCGAGTCGATTCTGACTCATAGCAACCCTACAGGACAGAGTAGAACTGCCCCATGGGGTTTTCAGGGAGTGGCTGGTGGATTTGAACTGCCGACCTTTTGGTTAGCTTCTGTAGCTCTTAACCACTGTGCCAACTATTGCCCCTCTAGTTTCTGGAAAATGGCAGATATTTTCACCTAGAGTGTCATTGAACATTGCCGCCTTAATGCCAACATTTGGGATAACGTGGAAAAAGAGCATTTTCTGTCATCTTTGTCGTTGGTTGATTCAGCACATCAGCAATGCTGGGGACATCTTGAGCAGGCACCATCCTTGAATCAGTGCTGCTGCAAGCTCATGCGGCACATCTGTCAAAGCAGTCGTGTGCAGGGCTTGGCTGGCTTTCTGTCCCTGGAGGCCCCTTGGCCTGGTGCCCATATGCAGCAGCCCCAGCTACACTCTTGTAGAGGCTGAGGACCTCCCTGCTTCATTGTGTTGTTAGGTGCTATGGAGTTGATTCTCAACTCATAGCCACCACATGTAACAGAGTAGAACTGCCCCATAGGGTTTTATCAGCCACAGTCTTCACGGCAGCAGTTCGCCTGTTCTTTCTCTCAAGGAGCCTTTTGGTTAGCAACTGAACGCTTCACTGTTGTGCCATCAGGGCTCCTTACTGACGGTCGTATTTCTACCCCATCCAGTTCTACATATCACGCTCCTTCCTCAGGTTGCACTCACTGCCCCAGCGTTAGGAACCTTGACGCAATCCAGGATAACAGAGTAATACTGGAGAACTAAAAGAGCCCTGGAGGTGCTCACCCGTCTATGCTAAGAAATTTGAAAGATGGCTACCAGGCCAGCCAACTGGAAGAGATCCATATTTCTGCCCAGTCCAAAGAAAGGTGGTCCAACAGAATACTGACATTATCAAACAATGTCATTAATATGGGGTAGCATTGCTGGTTCAGTGGTAGAATTCTCGCCTTCTGACTGGGAGACCCAAGTGCAGTTGCTGGCCAATGTACCTCATGCACAGTTACCACCCGTTGTCAGTGCAGCCTTGTGTTTGGAGCCCTGGTGGCACAGTGGTTAAGAACTCGGCTGCTAACCCGAAGGGTGGCAGTTGGAATCCACCGGCTGCTCCTTGGAAACCCTATGGGGCAGTTCTACTCTGTCCGACAGGGTCACGACTTGATGGCAGTGGGGTTTGGATCGTTAATATCCCACACAAGTGAAATTTGGCTGGAGATAATTCACGACCAGTTGCAGCAGCAGTACACGGACAAGGAGCTGCCAGAAATTCCAGCCAGATTCAGAAGAAGACGGGGAATGAGGGATATCATTGCTGATGTCAGGTTGATCTTGACTGAAAGCAGAGAATGCCAGAAAGATGTTTCCCTGTGTTTTATTGACTATGCAACGGCATTTGACTGTGTAGATCATAACAAATTACGGATAACATTGTGAAGAATGGGAATTCCAGAACACTTAATTGTGCTTATAAAGAGTGGTTGAAAATCAGAAAAGGTGTGGTCAGGATTGTATCCTTTCACCATACTTAATTCAGTCTTCATGCTGAGCAAATAATCTGAGAAGCCATAGACTCTATGAAGAAGAACACGGCATAGGAAGACTCATCATTAACAACCTGCATTATGCAGATAGCACAGTCTTATTTGCTGAGAGCAAAGAAAACATGAAGCACTTACTGATGAAGATTAAAGACCACGGCCTTCAGTAGGGATTGTACCTCAACATAGAGAAAACAAAAATCCTCACAACTGGACCAATAAGCAACATCATTATAGATGGAGAAAATACTGAAATTGTCAAGGATTTCATTTTACTTGAATCCACAATCAACACCCATGAAAACAGCAGTCAAGAAATCAAAGGACTTATTGCATTGGGCACATCTGCTGCGAAAGGCCTCTTTAAAGCGTTAAAAAGCAAAGATATTACTTTGAGGACTCAGGTGCACTTGACCCAAGCTATGGTATTTTCAATATGCATGCAAAAGCTAAACAATGAATAAGGAAGACCGAAGAAGAATTGATGCCTTTGAATTATGATGTTGGCAAAGAATATTGAATCTACCATGAGCTGCCAGAAGGAACAAATCTGTCTTGGAACAAGTGCAGCCATAATACTCCTTAGAAGCGAAAATGGTGAGACTTAGTGTCACCTACTTTGGACACGTGATCTGGAGGGACCAGTCCCTGGAGAAAGACATCATGCTTGGTAATGTTGCAGGTCAACAAAAAAGAGGAAGCTCCTCAATGAGATGGATTGACACAGCGGCTGCAAACAGTGGGCTCAGACATAGCAAGGATGGTGAGGATGGTACAGGACTGGGCAGTGTTTGGTTCTGTTGTACACGGGGTCGCTGTAAGTCGGAACCGACTCAGTGACATCTAACAACGACGGCAATCAAAAAAAGAGATGGAGTCTTCATGTAAAAAAAGAGACATATTGACAATAAAAAGTGGCATTTAGTCACGTTTGGTGAAAAGTCTTAGAGTAGAATAATTCATTGCATAAATATACAAAATTTAAAATCCTCCAATAAAAGGGTGTAATAACAGTTGTTATTGTTGTTAGATGCCATTGAGTCAGTTTGGACTCATGGGGACCCCATGTGTGCACTGCTCCATGACCTGTTCCCTAGGGTGTTCAAGGCTGTGACGTTTCAGAAACAGCCCAGCCTGTCTTCCGAGGCACCTCTGGGTGGGTTTGAGTCCCCAGTCTGTTGGCTAGTATTCTGGCACTTAACTATTCACACCACCCATGGACTTCTACGCCGTAAAATGATAGTGAGGATTAAATGAAAAAGTTAAGGTAAGGAGCTTGGCTGGCAGCCTCTGCATGTTAATCACTCAGTACATGTGTGGTGGGCAGAGTAACAGCTCCCTAAAGATGTCCATGTCTTAATCCCTAGAACAGGCGAATATTTTACTTACATGGCAAAAGGGATTTTGGAGATGTGATTCAGTTAAGGATCTTGAGATGGGGAGATTATCCTGAATTATGTGGTGGGTCCGATGTAAACACAAGTCCAATGTAAACTTCTTACAAGAGGGAGGCAGGAGGGCCAGACTCAGAGAAGGAGATGGGAAGGTGAAGCAGAAATCGAAGTGAATGTAATGACTGGCTTGAAAGATGGAAGAGTATCATAATCCAAGGAAGGCAGGTGGCCTCTGGAAGCTTGAAAAGGCAAGGAACCTATTCTCCCCTAGAGCCTCCAGAAGGAAGGCATCCCTACTGACGCCTTGACTTTAGCCCAGTGAGACTACTGACCTCTGGACTAGAAGCTAATTCATTTGTATTGTTTCTGCCATTAAATTTGTGGTCATTTGTTACCAACGAAATAGGAAGCTAATACAACATAATGGCTTTATTATTACTGATACTATTATGTGCATTCAAAATAAGGCCCTAGAATTTGGAAGCTCTGACTGGACCCTCAGAAACAGAAAGTATCTAAGAATTGTTTTAACCATAACTTTCATTTTGACTGAAGAGGCTTTTTTAAAGACAGCGTGATTGGGAACGTGCGGTATTCTGGAGGGACCCTGAGTTATTGGTTCAATAAGAGGTGTTACCATTGACTCTGCCACTGGGATACAACCTCAATTATGGGAAACGGCAATTTAATCATTCTAAAAACAACTCCCTTTTGTAATTATAGAGAATTTCCTCCAGCGGCCTCAGAAGTTCTTTAAGTCATTCATGTTTTCTCATGAGGTCTGCACAGTATGAGGTTACTCCATCATTCTGAACATTCTCCATAATTCTGCAGGTGGGAAGCAAGAATGCATGTCTAATGTAGCAATTGGCAGCTGCATCCTGCTACGGTGGAAGCAGCCAAATCATATTTACAGATGAAATCTGACTTCCGTAACATTTGTCCTGGATCAATGGAACTTAAACTTCAAGGACTCCTTTGAGAATATATATTTAAAAAGAAAAATTGGTTTCTCACTAGACTAGAAGTGACTTCTGTGTGTATATGTGTGTAAACACAAAGCTTGCATAAATTTCAAGGAATTTGGAGAACCTTGAAAGCTTATTTATTGCATCCCCAGATTCCTAATCATGCAAGCTTTTTTTCTGATGTAGTTTCTAACACAGGTCTCTGGAATATCTTAACTACATCTTCTGATGTGATATCTTGATAGGTTTCCAGAGCCTCAGTTCTCATCCCTTAAGCTCTAGGCAGGAGTCCTTGTGGCACAGCTGTTAAGTGCTCGACCACTAACCAAAAAGATTACAGCCTGGAAAACCCTATGGGGCAGTTCTACTGTGCCACCCGGGAAGTGGCATCGTTAGGGGAATGTGGACCTCACCAGGTGACGTTGTCAGAGGGGGTGACACCAAAATGACTGTTTATAAAATTTTCATGCAGTGTTTCAGCAGAAATTTATTATTTTTTTAAATAAAAATATCCCCTTAGTTAATGAAGCCTGGCTTACATGTGTCAGTATCCCTACAAGGCTAAAACTCTCTGCTAATTCACGTTTTGAAGCTTCTAATGAATTCCGGTCAGAACCGTCATTATTATCCAATAATAATGACGTTTGGAATCAGGTGGTTTTATCTGCTGTGCTTCATGCTCTACAGGCACGCGCTGTTGTTTTTGTTGCTGCTGGTGTTTTTACAGTCACTGATTTTGACAAATGTTCTGGTGTTTTAGCTACAGTATTGTGGTAATTAGCATGGAGGAGTGACAACATGAGTTACCACACTGAGGGTCACCCACCCTAATGACACCACTGCACGTGGAGTCCCTATGAGTCGAAATCGACTAACTGACACCTCATAACCACAGACTCTAGGCTTCTCTCCTTTGTCTTAGGTCCGTGTCGGCTCTGGTTATGTGGTACTTGACCTCACTAGTCCTTGGAAACGTCTCTGAGCTCTGCGCTTCATCAGTTGCGGGTCTTCTTGCTGCTTCTTGAAATATGAAAAGTCCGTCAGTGGTTGCAGATCGCTCCACACTTTTATTAAGGTCCCTGGGTGGTGAAAGCGGTCTGCTCTTGGCTAGTAAACTAAAAGTTGGCAATCTGCTACCGTAAAGATCATCGCCAAGAAAACCCTGTGGAGCAGTTCTGCTCTGTGACACGTGGGGGCACCATGAGTCTGAGTTGACTTGATGGCAGAGGTTTTCTTTTTCCTTACATATTTCTTTTTTTTAAAGTGTGCTTTAGATGAACGTTTACAGAGCGAGCTAGCTTCTCATTAAATAATTAGCACACATACTGTTTAGTGGCTTTCGTTACCAGCTCCACGACATGTCAACCCTCTCCTTTCTCCACCTTGGGTTCCCTGTTACCAGCTTTCCTGTCCCTTGCTGCCTTCTAGGCGTTGCCCCTGGGCTGGTGTGCCCCTTTAGTCTTTTGTATGATGGGCCTCTCTAATCTTTGGCTGAAGGATGAACTTCGGAAGTGACTTCGTTACTGAGCTGTACAGGTGTCTGGGGGCCATTCTCTTGGGGTTTTTCCAGTCTCTGTCAGACCAGTAAGTCTGGTCTTTTTTTGTGAGTTAGAATTTTGTTCTACATTTTTCTCCAGCTCTTTCCGGGACCCTCTGTTGTGATCGCTGTCAGAACAGTCAGTGGTGGTAGCCGGGCACCATCCAGTTGTGCTGGACTCAGTCTGGTGGAGGCCTTGGTAGCTGTGGTCCATTAGTCCTTGGGACGAATCTTTCCCTTGCGTCTTTGGTTTTCTTTATTCTCCCTTGTTTTTCTTACATATTTCAGTTACTATTGCCTAAGTTATGAGTCAGAATCAACTCGACAGCAACGGGTTTGGATTTTGAGTTAAGTTAACTGTGTGCTTTAGAATATTTATTTGATTTTTTTCCTTCAAATTTTAGAGTACCATTTGTAGTGCATTTATAACTAGTAGTTTTACTCATTTCTTGTGTCACTGAAACATAGAGTGCATCTTTAAAAGGAATATATTTTCTCACATATAGGATCATGTGTATCACTACTTTCGGTCCTACACATTTTAATAACCTTTAAAAAAATTATTTTTAAAAATTTTCAGTAAAATTGTTATTTGTTGTATGAGTAACAGTTCTGGAGTAGCAGGAATATTATACTGGACAGATCATCTACTAAACAGCATCTCCCGGCTGTTTTTAAATCAGTATCTTATAACTGTATGTTTTACTGGGATTGGCTATTCCATTGTGTTATTTAGAAAGAAGTTGTAAATAAAATGTTACTGGTTCAATGGGAAACTAATTTGCTATGTAAACTTTTACCTAAACCACAATAAAATATTTAAAAAATGTTGTTGATTCATCTCCAAAGCTAAATGTCAGAAGCAATAACAAATCTGTGTAACTAAATGCTGGAAATCAGGAGAAAAAAATTCAATCAAAAAGCACCTTAATTTGAAGTTACTCATATTGCACGTGTCTTTGCTCTGCTATTCCTTCTGCTTGGAATGTTGGGTTTTTCTCCTCTTTCAAGATTCAACTCTAACCATTAAGTGTTTCCTGAACCCCTTGAGCCTGTGTGACTCATCACATTAGGTTACAATCATTCATTGTTTTGTTTTGTTTCTTTGTCAGCCTCTCTGTACTTTGAAATTCTGGTAGTCAAACACTGTTACTGTTTGCAGCTCCATTATCTAGCAGAGTGCCTGTTACTTAGTAGGCAGTCAGTGAACGTCTGTTGAGTTAACACAAGGAAGTTTAAGGGAGTAAAGGAGTGACTGAAGGATTGGGATACTCTTCATATTAAAACAATTTTCTTTTTGTCGTTGTCACTATCGAAAAACTTTCAAAAGTCATATGAAGCAGTTCAGTAGCAATATTTAATAAACAACCTTCAGATTCCGAGCACTGTCTAGATATGGAGGCCAAAAAAAAAAAAAGAGACTTCTAGAAAGTTTACAAAGCAGTTGGAAGTATAGGCTTAAAATACCAGAAAGATAAGTTACTAAATGCAAAGGAAGTTCAAAATAGGTAAAGCAATATCGTGCAAGCTATTCACATATATATTGAGAAGATATAGTAACAGTGATTGGACCCGCTGTGATAGAGCAGAAAATAGTGAAAAGTAAAAATACAAAGCTATTTCAGTTTTTTTACACTATCAGATGAAGTGCCTCTTGCCCATAGATAAACACAGTGCTTATGGGTGTCAGTTCCCAGTCTTTCTTCATCCTGGGGAATGAAAGTGGGAAGTCATATACCCATAACTCAAGGCATCTCAACATAAAAGGGTGCTACTCACCTGGGCTCCAGATATCGGATGTGGATGAATGACAGGCACGAGAGGAAAATAGTCAATAAACATACAGCTCTGTAGATTTCCAGCATAATTAATATAAAGAATATGGAAAAATAATAGATAGGGATTCATTCCTGTGATCAATTTCATCAGCTTTTTCATATTTAGTACATGAAAAATTTCTTAAAAGAACTGGCTCATGAAGACGGATGAGCTCTGAAATCTTGCCAGATTCCTGCAGACCTTTGATAAAATGTCAACCAGAGATGTCTTTCCAAATCGCAGTGCCTGTCATCTCGGTCTCCTTCATCGCTGTGCAGTTATCTGAAAAAATCCTTAGCTTCTTTTTCTTTTACTTTTCTCATTTACCTTTTAATTTTTCTATTTCTCCCTTTCTTTGTCTCATTTACATTATAATAGAGCTAGTTTAGATCATGAGAGGTGATACACGCACATACATGTATACACAAATACATAGATGTGAGTGCATGTATGTGTCTGTATGTTCTTTGTATATATATATACATACAAGCATATATACAGACACGCGTACAAACACACAGACACATACATACGCTCGCTTTGTTCTAGATGTAATCATACTCGTTTAAAATGTGTTCCTAGCTATCACTTGAGAATAATAGAAATTGAGTTGAACTAATTGGGAATTTCTTTTGTGTTTCAGGACATGTGGTTTCTTTTCAAACTTGGTATGGTGAGGAGAACTATATGAAAGAAGAAATTATTAGTGGGAATTCTATTTCAATCAATAGATTTGAATGGTTATTTGTCACTTTATATAAACAACAAATTGAGTAGCTTCTGTTTTCTCTGAAGATGCATTATTTTTACGTATCTGTTTATTAGGTCAAATTACCCTGAAAAATGATATCTGATAATTCCCCTTTCAGATTGCTAAACCTAAGTTCAATGTAGTGGCTGTCAGAATAATGATCAATATTAAATCCATGCCTGGTCAAGAAATCCTGATTTTTAGCTTGGTTCTAATTTTGGGCAATGAACCTTGTATTGATAAACCCGGCACACGTTGTGCTCTGCCCCTTCTTTGTTTCTTTCGCTTTTACCATCAGCCTCTCGGTACCTCTCTGACCATGTCTTAAGACACTGCAGGTTGGTGTTCATGGCTTTCTCTGCTTGGAGAGTCTCCACCGGCTCTGTTCGTTTACTAAGCCCCTCTCATCTGATGTCTTCTCACCTCTCCACAGCCTCCCTTCCTGTCCCCTCAGTCTCTTCTGTTGCTTGTCCAGTTACTTCAAAAGATCCTCCTTTTAATTTTTTTTCTCAGCTTACCTTTAAATCTTTTTATTTATCCCTTTCTTTGTTACATTTACAAAATAACTGCAATAGCTTGGATCGTGAGAGAAACGTCTAATAAGACATAGATCCCTTCATAGTAAAGAAAAATAAAGACATAGATTTTAACGTGGAACTAAATAGGACCAGAAAACAGTGTCTTTAACTTTGAAAACATCCCGAAATCCCTAGGGTGGGATTATCTCTATTGCTTTATCATTTTCCTCTAATGAAATCTGTGCCATTTTGTCAAGTATCCAAACAGGTACGTAAAATGTGATGAAATTTTTTCTTTCAGATAATGAGCAGGTTACAATGTTATCTATTTTATTCTAAATATTACTATTTCAGCTAAATTAAAGGTCTAATGAAGCCATTGATGATTAGCCAGAGAATCTAAGCACCTTTTATATATTTTTTCCCATTGGAAAAGGGATTAAAAGTTTCAGACAGATAGCTTAAACACTCACTTTTGGGAGCCATTCTGCTTCCATTGGGAGACTTTTTGTATTATCTCACGCTTTTAATGTAATGAAATGCAGGCTACATCATGCTATTACGCTTTTAATGTAGTGAAACGCAGGCCACATCACGCTGTTGAATGGATGTTGCTCTTGCTGGTGCTGCCGAGTCGATTTCCACTCGGAGTGACCTATGTAGTTCTATAAAATTGTGCAATTTCAGTTTTTATCAACCTGTGCACATTCTGGAGTCCATGTGTAGTGCCAACAGTCAGGCCTTTAACGACTAACCCAAAAGTTGGTGGTTTGAACTCACTCAGAAGCGCCTCAGAAGACCGAGGTGGCGATCTGCTTCTGAAATGTTGCAACCTTGAAAACCCTGTGGAGCCGCTCGTGGAGCAGTGCACACACGTACTAGGGCTTGGCTGGCCTTCTGTCCCTTTGTGTCCCTGGGTGTTGTCAGGTGCTGTGGAGCTGAGTTCAGACTCACAGTGACGCCATGGAAGACAGGCCCAGCTCTCTGCTTCTGAAAGGTCTCAACCTTGAATACACTGTGGAGCAGTTCATGGAACAGTGCACATATGGGGTCGTCATGAGTTGGGATTGACTTGACGGCACCTAAGGACCATTGACAGTTTCCATATAAAAAGGTAAACTTATACAATTGATAGAACTCAGTGTTTTAAATCTGGGGCTCTGGAAATAAATTGTCCGGATTCAAAACTAATCTCTGCCACTTTCCAGCTATGTGATTTTGGTGATATCTAACTTTGGTAATAACGCTCTGTGTACCTGAATCTCCTGTTCAGAAAAACTGGAATAATTAGAGACACTTCCCGACAGGAAGGGCAGTGGTGTTCAGTGGTAGAATTCTCACTTTCCATGGGGGAGACCCAGGTTCAATTCCTGGCTGATGGACCTCATGCAGCCACCACCATCTGTCAGTGGAAGCTTTCCTGTGGCCGTGATGCTGAACAGGTTTCAGCAGAGCTTCCAGACTAAGATGGACTAGGAAGAAAGGCCTGGGAATCTACTTCTGAATATTAGCCAGTGAAAACCCTATGGATCATAACAATCTGATGTGGATCATGGGAATGAGTTCATGCAAGTGAAGTGCTTAAATCTCTGTCTTTCCCATTGAAATTGTTCAATAAATTCCAGCTCTCATCATTATTTCTACTTTAACTACCTAGTAAATAGTACTTGAATGAATGAATGATGCCATATGGTGCTTCTGTATTCCCATCGGCACCTGGTACATTTTTCTTTAAATAGCTTTATCTTTGAGTTGCTTAAAGATATTAGACCTACAAAAACTGTCTTAGAACTTGTAACCTTCAGGTTGATTTATTCTGGTGTTTTATATGGGGCAAATCAATTAGATAATATCCCTTATTTATATTTAAAATCTTAAAAGGGTAGCTTTCACATATGGAACTATGGGCATAAACATGAGAAAAGACTCGTCTTTGAAATGGAGTTTCAGTACATTTAATATTTCTGAAATTAGTCATGTGTTAAGGGAATCAATACCTGCAATAGTATATTTGTGGAATGGTTACAGAAAACCATAACTATTTATTGACAAATTAAATCTATTCTTTACAACTGCATTGTACTGGAATAGTTGTTCCCTGTCTACATTTTCTCCCGTTCACTGAATTGTTCAAATACAATTAAATGGTCTGTGGTTGTTAATTCTCTAGTTGCCACTGAGGCCGTTCCAACCCATGGCAACCTTGCGTGTGTCATAGGAGAACTGTGCTCCGTAGGGTTTTCAGTGGTCTCTTCAGAGGTGCCTCTGGCTGGACTCAAACTCGAACGTTTTGGTTAGCAGCTGAGCACATTAACCATTTACGCTACTCAGGATTGTTAATTAGACACAATTTAACCCTCTTGCACCTTCTCACCATACAGATCTTTCTATCACAGAAAACAGGGCTTTGTTTTTCTCAGCCTGAATTCTTGAACCAAAAGATACTAATTATGTCCGACTCTCCTCTTCATAATAGCAGGAAATACCATGTCACCTAAGTCGATGATTCATTACAATTTTCCAGCAATGTTTTCACAGGCAGATGAAGTGTGACTCAAGATAATTACATTAAATTGCATGCCACTTGCAGAAATCAGTCTCTGCTTTACAATCGTGTCTCAAAGTGAGGAATTGCCAATGGCAGCTGGTGAAAGAAGAATATGGCTAAAAAGCAGCCCCATTCTTACTACAAAACTCAGTCAGCTCTCACAATGGCCGAGCAAATGCACCTCTGATATCCTCACTGCGTTTCAAATCATTTACAAATACTCATGTTTCAGTACTGTAAATATTATGTTTTCTATACCATTTCTGCGATTATCAATTATTCACTGTGTCTTCCAAATCTAACTGTACTGTTCTTAATAAAGATAATAGAAAAAATACTAAATACAAGATGGAATTTGCAGGGGAAAAGACAGAAAACATTACTTAAGGAGCTTAGGGTGCTGCATCCAAAAAAATAAATAAATAAACCCAAATGAGGGAATTCGACTTGGAAGTGTCCCATACATTCTTGGAAATATACTGGAATTTAATTTCTGACCTGGTTATTAAAATATTTAGGACATAAGACTCTATTATAAGTGTGATTCATTATGGAAAGACACAGTCTATTTCTTGTGATTGAAAGCTTTGGAAAATAGTCCGAATAGGTTTGGTATATACTTTATTCTGCTGTGGGATCATAATACATAATGACTCCTGAGTATTTAAAACGATGGCCATTTTTCAAAATCTCATGAGTTCATTTTTAACAATTTCAAAATAAGTATGGAAACTGCTGTTCTGCTGAGGAGGGAGATTAATGATTGGTGGGTGACACATGGTCGTCAGTATAAGCTGTCTGTCAGGACACTATTAGCTAGTCCCCAGGAAACTAACTCCTGGAAAGGCTTATAGGTGCTTTTATACCTAGAGTATAAAAATGCAGGAAACTCTGACAGTAAGAGCACACAAACTCTTGACAGCCTTGTAAGAAAATCAACATTTTCCTGTTCTCGAGAGATGGATTGTAGTACCAGTGTCCCGGACAGCTCAGTTTACCTTTTAGTGCAGCTCCAAGAGAGAGGGTTGTAGACTGTCAGACACTTCAGGAACTAAGACAGATGGTACAGCCTTGAGGTACAGTTGGAAAGAGTTAAAAATTTTGGATTCTGTGGAATACCCAGTTATGTTTTAATGTCCTAGAATTTGATAGGTGTTAAATTCTTATTTAAAAAAAAAAAAAAGACTTTTTTTCCTGAAATGTTCTGTTTTTGTCTAGGAAATATTAAAGTAGTGCAGACATTTTTCAGTTCTCCACAATAGAAAAGCAAATAGCCATTTGGGATTTGGTAAAATGCAAGTTTTATAAAGTATTTTTTTTCCCATTTTTATTTCTCTGTAGAATTCCCACTGAATGTGGGTTATGAGTTTCTCTTGTCTGTGTTTAACAGTAATTTGACTTTTTTCTTAAAGTTCATTGCTTTCTCAGTCAATTGGCATTAACCAAAAAAAACCCCAAACCCGTTGCTGTCGAGTCTATGCTGACTCATAGAGACCCTACAGAACAGAGTAGAACTGCCCCCCGCAGAGTTTTCAAGGAGCAGCTGGTGGTTTCGAACCGCTGACCTTTTGGTTAGCAGCCTTAAGGCTTAAACGCTGTGCCACAAACCGTATAAAGTTTCATAGGTCTGTTTCCAGAGTTCATTGTTTTTACTTTTCCTTTCATGGATTATGAGAATAGTGCCAAATTTTGGAAGAAAAAAAACACACAGAAACTATAGCTTGTATGTGCCCTCTCAGCATGATACAATCCGTATCCTTGGACATTTGTTTGGGTTTTACTTGAGTCTCTGCAGCTCCCTCTTGTATGCAGTGGTAGTGTTTAGGATCGATAGTATTAGTTGTGTTCAACCGGCCTCCCTCCGTCTACACACTCCATTAGAAAGCCTTTTCTTATTGGTATTGTATATAGTCTTAACATAAATATGTTGCTTCTTTTCTCATTTTATATTTTTAATTTATGTATACAATTTCTAGGAATTAACCAAATTCAGCATTGGGGGGAGTTATTAACATTTATCTTGTTTCTTGGTTAGAATTTGTGTTCCCCATAAGTCCCGTTTTTCCTCATTAATTTCTTGAATTTGCATTTTTTTATATATTTGTTTTCAAATGCATAAATGCAGACTTTGAATAAATAAATGCATTTAAATTTTACAGTAAGATAATTGTATGACTTACGAAACCCACATAATCTGTGTTTACATGTGAATATGCAGACGTATTCTGTTGGCCAGTGTGTTATCGTTTGTTCTCAGTGATGCACTAATGCGTCGGTTGTTTGGGGACGGATTTAGTTTGTTACCAGAACGCAGCATGTCGCTCATTCTTATCCCACATTAGGTCAATGGGCAGTTCTTGTTTGGAGGAGACCTTGTTACTCTTGGTTTTGGTATTCTGTATAAAATGAGGTCTGAAAGTGTTAACTTCAAATCTTAGGATCTTATTATTTTTTGTCTCAAGACTTCAAATAGAAATTCTAAGCATACTTCATGTCTAGTTTTTATCAAATAATTGAATACCTTTTTAAGCCAGAGCCCTGGTGGCACAGTGGTTAAGAGCTTGGCTGCTAACCAAAAGGTCAGCAGTTTGAATCCACCAGCCACTCCTTGGAAACCCTATGAGACAGTTCTACTGTGTCCTGTGGGGTTGCTAGGAGTCAGAATGGACTGAATGGTAACAGGTAATGTATAAGCTATATTAACAAATACATAATCAGTTATGTCATTTAAAACATCATAACACTTGTCTGAAGGCCTAGTTTGCTTTCAAATTGAAGATCAGGGTTTTTGTTCTGTTTTTTTCCTGAAATCATACTGACTTGAATCTCACTTATTGTCTGCTTAGCTGATGGCTAATTTACTTACCAAGATGATCTGGTATAAGGGACACATGCTGATGTCATGCCATTTTCAAGTATTTAATATGGTGAGGATTATTGTAAATTTAGGTTTTCTAAAAAAACTCTGCTTTTTTTTTGCATGATTCAGCTCAACAGGTACAAAAACTGTATTAAAAGAAAAATGTAATAAAATAACATTGGTAAAAAAATTTTACATAATGTTTCAGTTTAATTCGTTTAAATAGAGTTTTAACATTCGGAAACATAATGTGAAAAAATTGCAAGTCATTTATTTAATAATTATAAAAACTGCAAATCTTTTCCCACAGTTTCATTTTTACATTATAATTTTGCATACTATTCTCTGGAGAACTTAATGTAGCACAATTACTGAATGGATATTTTACATATTCATATTTGACTGAAAAATTACCCTCACACGTAAGGCTTTATTAGAAAAAAAAGAAAATAAATACAGTTGGCATTTGTTGAACATTTGCCAGGATCTAGATGTCAATTAGACAATTTCATCCGTGCTCCAGCCCTTACTGCTAGTGTATAGTCTTGGGCAAGTTTCTTCCTCTTCCTGTTACTCTATTTCCTCTTCTGTTATATGAGGACATGTAATAATAGATACATCAGAGAAGTGCTGTCCAATAGAACATTTTGTCATGTTGGAAATGTTCTATAATCTGCACTGTTTAATATGGTAGTCACTAGGCACATTTGGCTCTTGAGCACTTGAAATGTAGCTAGTGTGATTGAGAAATTAATTTTAAATTTTAGTAATTTTAAATAGGCCACGAGGCTAACCCGTTGCTGTAGAGTTGATTCCGACTCATAGTGACCCTATAGGACAGAGTAGAACTGCCCCATAGGGTTTCTAAGGAGTGGCTGGTGGATTCGAACTTCTGACATTTTGGTTAGCAGCCATAGCACTTAACCACTGTGCCACCAGGGCCCCCGAATGAGGCTAGTGGCTACCATATTGGACAGTGCAAACTTGAAGAGTTATTGTTAAATATTAAAGGAGGCAATATCTGAGTAGTGCTTAAAATAATGCCCAGCATATACTACTACTAATAATAATTGTCATGGACTGCACTGTGGGTTAAACAAGGGTATAGCAAACATTACTTCCTTAAATACATACAGCAATTGTGATATAACCATTACATTTCACATAGAAAACTGAAGTTCCATCAGGTTAAACAACTTACCTCATGTTATAAAGGATCAGGGTTCAAACCAAGTGTTGATAGGTGATTTTAGCCTGTATTCATGCTAGCTACCATGTTTTTGTTAGTAAGTATCATTTTTAGGGGGTATACGTTTAATATTCAAGCTCGGCTAGCATATTTTTATTGTTGTTGTTGTAAATTTGGCCTTTAACTGTGTATACAATAACATTTTTCTCATTAACTAACTCTTCCTTCCAGTTTACATGAGTGGATGGATATTTTAGGCTTACTGAGCGCCTCCCGGGGAAGGAAATAGATAATACACAAAATAAAAATACTTTGATGACCTTTTCTCTCAATTACATTTTTCTTTTTTTTTCCCAAAGCATCTGAGGAGATAGCTACAATAGAGAGTAGAAAAATAAACTCAAATGCAATCCTTAGATAACATGCATAGATAAGATTTTACTGTTCATTTTGTTTCCATTACACAATTTCAAGGAAAAGGAGTTTATTTGGATTGAACTATGTGAGAAGTGGAGCCCTGGTGGCGCAGTGATTGAGAACTTGTCTGCTGACCAAAAAGTCAACAGTTCGAATCCACCAGCCGCTCCTTGGAAACCCTATGGAATGGTTCTACTCTGTTCTACAGAGTCGCTATGAGTTGGAATCGACTCAACGGCAACGGGTAGTGGATGTGAAAAGTATAACGTTCTTAGGCCTTTGTTAATAACTGTTACAAATCCCATTCTGAAAGAAAACCTCTTGAGAGCTGGTTCATCTTAGAAACTCTGAAAGGTTATTTACTTGGTTCAAGATAGAATAGTCTAGTAAGGAGAGTAATCTGTGTATAATAACACATCCTAACAAAACCCCATTATACATTAGAGTGAGACATGATGTGTGACAGATTGTTACTGACAAGTTGGTGATGACATCCACTGCATTTCCTACAAGTGTGTGTGTGCATTCATGTTTGTGGGCCATGCGTGATATTTTAACATCTTTTCCAATTATTGAACACAGTTTTTCAAACAATTGTGTTTAAAACTGCAATAGAGACCATTCTTGGGGGTGTTGA
This sequence comes from Trichechus manatus latirostris, assembly GCF_000243295.1. Lineage (NCBI taxonomy): Eukaryota > Metazoa > Chordata > Mammalia > Sirenia > Trichechidae > Trichechus > Trichechus manatus. The sequence continues at coordinate 452,105 of NW_004444217.1, forward strand.
CACGATAAGGCTTATAAATCCGTGTCCTGACTTCCGAGATGATAGTATATTCCCTACTGCAGTATTTAAAACAAACAAAAAAGCTCATTTTATGGTAGAGCTAGAAGAATGTTTGATGGTAATCTACAACGGAGTAATCTAAGATTTTTTCCTTTGTCCTATAGTTATTTTTGGTGTATTCTTTATATGTTCCTCTTGCTATACCAATTATTTTCAGCCTCAAATATCAGTGTTCATATTAATAATTAAAATGCTTGTAAGAATATGGTGATTTTACACTTAACTTCCTAGCCCTCCAAAGTATTTGTCAATTTTAAATGAAAACTGCAAAGAATAGGAAGGAGAACTTTGCTTATTAAGTATCAGCATAAAAATGCACAATAACTTACATAGGTGTCTTGTAAAATTCTGGGAAAATTTTTCGGTGAAGTGGAGTTGATGTAAAGCCAAAGAAATACAGGCAGAATAAATTTTAGATTTCATGAATTTGTTGAAATATCACAAGGAAAACTTACTTTCTTTGTAGCAATAGTAATAGTTACAGTTGGGAAGAATGTCCAGAAGTGTGCTTTTCAAAACTCTAGATCAGTGGCATGTTTACGGATGTTGCATTGAAAAAAAGTTTCAAAAAGCAGCTTTTAGACAGCTATTTATTGTGTGATTTTTGAAAACCTTCACTGTATGAGAAAAGTGCTTAGCAAATGTCCAGAAGGAGGGATATAAAATGTGACATTTCCCAAATGTCCTTAAATGCTAGAAAAAAGTTCCTCTATCTTTTTCTGCTGATCATCGGATGGGAGGTGATTCAGCATGTAAAATTTGATGAGTGTAGCGTGAGTCAAGGAAATTAAAAAAAAAAAAATTAAGTTTTGTTTTATTGCTTTTTGTGGATTGAATTCAAACAAATAAACAAGAATTCTGTAAATTCCTTTAGAGTTCCCCGTGCTTCACGTTTTAATTCCCCATCTCCCTGAGTCACGCTATGCCTTGGGAAGTCATCCTGCCAGTCTTGTAGAACTAATTGTTCTCAAAGACATAACAGCTAACCAAGCTTTGTAATTTTGAATTTTTCCCCACTGACTACCTGTATGACTCTCCGATCCACATTTCATTTCATAAATTGTTAAAGCAGATCTTCAGCAATACCATGAACAGATTTTGAAGGAGCGATTTTGAAAATTATATACCCTACTCCTCCCCAAAATAACGTAGTGATTATCCTTCGTAACTAATTCTTATGCTAGAAATGTGAACTTACTTCACAATCTTAGAATGAGATACAGTACGATGATAGTTGTGAAAGATTACTGAACAGTTTTCAGTGAGCCCTTTGAGTAGAAAACCAGTGTTTGGCTAAATTCCAGTTCAAGTCATTTTATTCTCCTTTTCTTAAGGCTTGCCCTGTAATTTTCGTTCTTAAATTGTGGAAGAGTTTTTGCAATTGTGATTATTTAAGTCTCTGCTTCAATTTTAAGCTCTTTAGATGTTTTGGATGGGAAGCTCTGGGTGCTCTGAATGCTTAAAATGGTATTGGCATAGTTGGTCACACTTTAGGGCATATTTCTAAGAGGGTATTTTAAATGCAATAGGGAAATTACACAGTGAGTTACAGCATCTCATTTTTCGGGTTCTTTGCTTTCATTATGTTTTTACTTTTAAGTAAATCTTATATTTTACATTTTTTTTTCAATTAAAAGGAAGCTCTTTTGTGTCTCATAGTTTTTCTCTATCAAGTTGCTGTTGCTCATCTTCTCACAAGCTTGAACTTCAGGCTGGGCACTGAAGTGCTCCGTGATCAACTGTTCATCCTCTAAGCATCTGTTCATGGTGCAGAGGGTAGAGATGTGCTTGTGTATGTCTATGTGTGCACATTTCTTATATTATTATGATATAAATGGGAAATGGTTTAAAAAATAGGGTTCTAAGTTAATAATTTTGTGTGTTTGTGTGGGTTGAAGGTGGAACAGTTTGGGGACAGAGTCATCTTAATGTCTACCCTGATGCTCATTAACTCTATCAGTAGATCCACATTGCCCAATATGGCGGCAACTCAGTACTTGAAATGTGGCTAGTCTAAACTGAAATGTGCTGTAAATCTAAAATAATGAATTTGGAAGAAAGTGTTAAAAATAATATAAAACATTAATGATTTTATGCTGATTAAATATTGAAATAGTGCTGGGAATATATTGAGTTAAATAAAATACCTTATTAAAATTCACTTCGCCTGTTTTGTTTTATTTTTTATTTGCAGCTACAAAAATTTTAAAATTGAATATGCAGCTCACTTCATATTTCTATTAGACTGTACTGTTATCTATCCTTAAAATATTGGTGTAAATAGTTATTTCCCTGCCATTTTAATTTATCTTGATTTTTTCAATCCTTTCTATATTTGCTTTTAACAACAAAGTCCCCATTTAATACCCACTGCTCAATGATTTTTAAATTTATTCTCGATAGATTTTGAGTCGCTTTCCACAGGTTTTTTAAAATTTTCCTGTATCTCATGTGTTTTACATTTTCTCTCAAGCTGTTGTTGAACAATTTCAGTTAAAACACTTGGAAATTATCTGTGTTTATTTTATTTTCTGTATTCCAAAAGACCAAATTCATGACAAAATCTTGGAATGAATTACATATTACCAGATAGACCATACTGTTTCCTGTTAGGAAGGCAGTAGACACTTACTTGGGTGGACAGTTTAGCCCAGGTATTTGAAAATAATTCCAAGGCAAAACATTAGGATAAGCGTATTCTGTGTTTCCTTATATCATCACAACTACCAGGTACCATGAAAGCAGGAGAGATAGTAAAGCCCAGCATGATGGTCTTTAGTTTGCTCCCATTGCTGTTGAGTCGATTCTGACTCATAGCAACCCTGTAACCTAAAAAACCAAACCCATTACCATGGAGTTGATTCTGACTCATAGTGACCCTATAGGATAGGGTAGAATTGCCCCACAGAGTTTCCAAGGAGTGTCTGGTGGATTCGAACTGCCAACCTTTTGGTTAGCAGCCGTAGCACTTAACTACTGTGCCACCAGGGTTTCTTTACAGGAGCTGACTGCCACATCTTTCTCTTGCAAAGCAGCTGATGAGTTCCAACTGCTGACCTTTCGGTTAAGAGCTGAACTTTTGACCCTTGCTCCACTGGGCTCCTTAGTTTACTAGATGCTAGTAATTTCATATGTGGTCCCTGTGGTTAGATTTTGGAGCTGCTGTTCTGCAGGGTTAAGTTTCTCAATCATTAACCCCAAAAAAAGGGAATTCTGTAAGGATGCCTCAAAATCCGTATCAGTTTTGTAACGTGAAGATGGGTTTATTGGAAAGATCACAAAAATGGTCGAAGTTTTCTGTTTTTGTTGAATCCCTGTTAATCATAGGCAGGGAGGATTTTTGATGAGGCCTTGCGAGGATTGTGCTAAAAGTGAATCTTGAAAGTACTTTTCTTCCTCACTTCTGACGAGTCAGTTCAGGGGTGGTTTATCCAACTGGCAAGGTACGCACCGTGCTTACCTTGTTTACCAGATTATCTGTGCTGAACAGTTTCACATGTTCTCAGCACATCAGACATGCTGCTTGCAGGTATGGTTGGCATCTGTCTTTCTCCCAACCGCACAGCACCTTCCTACAGAATCAAAGCCTCTTTTCAAATTTACAGCCCCTGACAGGGATGAATTATCCAGTAAGCAAGGTAAATGTGGGCTTACTTGTGCTTACTTACTAATCTCTAGTGACATGTCATGTGGTGAAACCCATGTGAAATGGGTCACTACAGGTTAGTAAGTAAGCACAGGTAAGCCTGAGCTTACCTTGCTTAGTGGGTAATCTGCCCGAGTCAGTTGTTTTTTTTGTGGTCGGTTTAAATCTATGACACCTGTGTAGGAACTGACAACTCACTCCTTTGGCATGCCAAACAGCTATTATTTGTTCTTTTTCCTAACTCTCTCATATTGGAACAGTAACCCCATTTGTCTTGTAGCTGCCCTGTACTCATTCCACACATATGATTTTTGCTGAGGCCTCTGTGTTTTCAGTACCTGACCTAAATTGGGCCACTCAGTCCTTTTCCTGGGACTTCTGTCGTTGAGGACAGAGAAAATAAAATTTTAGTCTCTTTCTAGTTTCAGATATTCTTAATTTAAACATTTTTGTGACAAGGATCAGTTTGGTGAAGCCTGTGGACCCCTTTTCAGAATAATGTTTTTAAAGTCACACAACCAATACTTGGGATTAAAAGGAAACCAATTGTGTTGAAATGACTTTATCAAAATGTAAAAGAAGAAGCAAATCTGTGATATAGTTCTGTGTTTTCTTGACAAGGAAAACAACAACTGGATCAGGTCTGATAATGATCATAGTTACAAAATAGTTATGAGGGCAAATGATATTTTGAGATAGCTGGAACAACTATAATGTAATATGAAAACATGCGTGATTGTAGTACCAATAATACGGTGCTGTTTTTATTCCTAGTGGGAAAAAATGACAAAGTTCAGTTATAGGTTAGTGAAAATAAAGATGCAAGTATGTGCCCACCAAGTTTGAACACCCTGAATTCTATCTACACATCCCTTAGGGGTCTGTGGGACCAAGTTAAGATTCCCTCTTGGCTTATGCTGTAAAATGCAAAGCTTGTCCTGTCCTCTAGCACATCTCTTGGAATGTCGATTAAAAGTGCTGAGACATCTGGGCTTGCAGGAAGGGCCTTGGTACAGAAACTGAGAGTGATACAGGTGTGTACAGAAAGCAGCGATGAAGGATGGAGAGACGGAGTTTTGACAGTGATTAAACCCCTGATGCCAGGTTTGTATGTTTGCTTTTCTCCTTTCCTGAAATGCAGCCATAAGCCTGTCATCCTTCCCACTTCAGTTGATTTGCAATGAATTATTGTCACCTGCAATCAGACTAACGCTACGGAATACGATTGTGTTAGTCGACGACTTTCAAAAAGTGCTCTGATTTATGTTTTGATACTGAGTCATCTGAATGGTAACGCTCCACTGTCTCGGCTATATTATAGATATATTAGTGAAAATATTGCTAAAATTTGAAATTACTAAATCAGAGATCGCACGGTACTTCCTGAGCCTAAGCTTTTAAGGGAACAGTGTCGTCCAAGAAAACAATGTGTGATGATGAAAATTCCCTATGTCTGCAGTGTCCAGTATAGTAGTCACATGTGGTTATGGAGCACTGAAAATGTGGTTCATGTGACCGAGGAGCTGCATTTTAAATTTTATTTAGTTTTGATTAATTTGAATGTAACCTTAAATAGCCACATACGGAACATCAGAGGCTCTGAAGCAATCCTCTTAATTTAATAGCCTAATAGTTTCCCAGGCAGGGATGTCTCAGATTAATGCCAAAAGTTGCTTTGGTTACTGTCACATGGCCACTCTATTCCCATTTGTTGTTTTAAGAGTGATTGCTGAGTGCCTTAGTAGGAAGATAGCCCACTGTAATGGACATCCTTGGTTTAGAAGTCAGACAGGTGATCTGAGATTAAATGTAAGCCTGGTCACAAACTAACTGTATTAGTTAGTAATCTTAAGTAAATTATCTAATAACTTCTCTGAACCTCAGTTTCATCACCTATAACCACGAAACTAGTTGCCGTTGAGTCGATTTGGACTCGTTAGCGACCCCATAGGACGGAGTAGAATTGCCCCATAGGGCTTCCAAGACTTACTTCCTCGTGAAAGCAGACTGCCACATCTTTTTTCCAAACTTGTGGTTCAAACTGCTGACCTTCCAGTTGGCAACCAAGCGCTTTAACCACCACGCCACCAGGGCTTCTTTTGTTGTTGCTGTCAGGTGCCTTTTAGTTGGGTCTGACTCACAGGCATCCTGTGTGCAGCAGAAGGAAACACTGCCCTGTCCCGTGCCAAGCATGATGTCTGTAAGACAGTGTCCTTTCCTAGGGAGTGCTTCTTCCTGATGACATGTTTAAAGTACATGAGATGAAGTCTTGCCATCGTTGCTTCTAAGGAGCATTCTGGCTGTACTTCTTCCAAGACAGATTTGGTCATTCTTCTGGCAGTCCATGGTACATTCATAATTCACATGCATCAGTTCTTCTTTGGTCTTCCTTATTCATTGTTCAGCTTTTGCATGCATATGACAAGATTGAAAATACCAAGGCTTGGGTCAAGGTACACCTTAGTGCTCAAAGCGACATCTTTGCATTTTAACACTTTAAAGAGGTCATTTACAGCACGTTTGCCCAATGCAGTATGTCATTTGATTTCTTGACTGCTGATTCCATGATTGTGGACCCAAGTAAAATTAAATTCTTGACAACTTCAATATATTCTTCCTTTATCATGATGATGCTTATTGCTCCAGTTGTGAGGATTTTTGTTTTCTTTATGTTAAGGTGTAGTCAGACTCAAGGCTGTGGTCTTTTATTGACATCAGTAAGTGGTTCAAGTCCTCTTCACTTTCAGCGAACAAGAGTCCGTCACCTGCATGTCATAGGTTGTTAATGAGTCTCCCTCCAGTCCTGGTGTCTCATTCTTCATATAGTCCAGCTTCTTGGATTATTTGCTCAACATACAGATTGAATAAGTATGGTGAAAAGATACAACCCTGACACACACCTTTCCTGATTTTAAACAATGCGGTAGCCCCTTCTTCTGTTTGAATGACTGCCTCTTGGTCTAAGTACAGGTTCCTCATGAACACGATTAAGTGTTCTGGAATTCCCATTCTTTGCAATGTTAATCATAATTTTTTATGATTCACACAATCAAATGCCTTTGTGTAGTCGATAAAACACAGGTAAACATCTTTCTGGTGTTCTCTGCTTTCAGCAAAGATCCATCTGACATCAGCAATGATCCATCGTTCCACAACCTTTTCTTAATCTGGCTTGAATTTCTGGCAGCTCCCTGTTGATACACTGCTGCAACCATTTTTTAATTATTCTCAGTAAAATATTACTTGCGTGTAATATTAATGATATCGTCCGATAACTTCCACATTCCATTTTGATCATCTTTCTTTGGAGTGTGTATGTATATGGATTTCTTCCATATTTCTTGGCAAAGATGAGCGAGAGTTTCCAGTGTTACAGCCGTTTATTGAAACATCTCAGCTGGTTTTTGGTCAATTCCTGGAGCCTTGTTTTTCACCAGTGCCTTCAGCACAGCCTGGACATTTCCTTCAGTACTGTCGGTTCTTGACCATATGCTACCTCCTGACATGGATGAATTTTACCAATTCTTTTTGGTACAGTGACTCTGTGTATTCCTTTCGTCTTCTTTTGATGTTTCCTGCATCATTCAGTATTTTGCCCATGTTATTATTGTTAGATGCCGTCGAGTCGGCTCTGACTCATAGCCACCCTGTGTACAACAGAAAGAAACACTGACTAGTCCTGGGCCATCCTCCCAGTCGTTGCTATGTTTGAGCCCATTGTTGCAGCCACTGTGTCAGTCTGTCTCCTTGAGGGTCTTCCTCTTTTTCACTGACCCTCTACTTTACCAAGCATGACGTCCTTCTCCAGGGATGGGTTCCTACTGATAACATGTCTAAAGTAAGTGAGAAGAAATCTTGCCATCCTCCCCCCGCTCTTTTTTTTTGCCTGTAGAATCCTTCAATATTGCAACTTGCAGCTAATTTTTTTCTTTAGTTCTTTCAGTTTAAGAAATCTTTAGCATGTTTTTCCCTTTTGAGTTTCTAACTCCATGTCTTTGCACATTTTGTAATAACACTTTACTTTGCAATCTCGAGCTGCCCTTTAAATCTTCTGTTCAGCTCTTTTACTTCATCATTCCTTCTGTTTGCTTTAGCTACTCTATGTTCAAGAGCATGTTTCAGAGTCTCTTCTGACTACATTTTGGTCTTTTCTTTCTCTCCTGTCTTTTTAAGGATCTTTTACTTTCTTCATGTATGATGTCCTTGATGTCATCCCACAACTCATGTGATTTTCTGTCATTACATGTCAAATCTGCTCTTGAGATGGTCTCTAAATTCAGGTGGGATATACCCAATTATCATACTTTGGCTCTTGTGGCTTATTTTAATTTTCTTCAGCTTCAACTTGAACTTGCATATAAGCAATTGACCTTCAATTTCTCACATGCATCATCACCTTAGAATGGGGATAATATCCAGCTCATGGTGTTATTGTGAAAATAAAATTAAATATATTGAGAATAAAATAAAATTAAATATATTGAGAATAAAATAAAATACATTTAAAGAACTTAGCAAAGTTCCCATCGCTATGGTTAATCACTAAATATTAGATATTAGTAGCTTATTTTAAACTTTCAGTAATTCCTTACTTTATGCTAGAGAAGTGATAATAAAACCTACCTTTTGCAGAAGATACCGTTTTTGTCTCAATATCTTACGAACACATTTTAAAAGCATATTTTTATAAGATACCCTGGCCAATATATTAAGGTAAATATTGAAACAGATCACTATTAGTATTCTAGAAGCTAGTGATGCTTCATTTAATGCCATGTTGAATCTTTTCCTACCTTTGTAAAAGAGGATTTAACATGCCAAAGTGGGAAATTCTCTCTCTCAGTTTTCCAGAACTGCTCATAATTATACTTATTTAAGTGTAAGTGCACTGTGATTATTAAAGGAGTTTGAATTTCAGTATTGTCCTAGCGAAGATGATTTTAAAGGGTTTGGGCCGTACTGTTATCACATAGATTTGTCTGTTACTGAACTGTCAGGGAAATGAACCTTTAATGATTCCACTCAACTGTCTTGAGTCGTTAGTTATACTCTCCACGTCCAATACATTGAAAAACTACCCTGTGGCTTGTTGTCATACGTTTAAAATACCAACCCTGGTCTTGTTCTTCTGCGGTGCTCTTACCCTTTATCATTTTACTGTTTGGTGTCTTCATTCTTGTGTAGTTATTGATGGATAATCTGACCTGTATACACTCATCGAACATTCCTCTAACAACTGTTCCAAAAACAGTTTTCTGGAATGTTTATATCAATACTATATTTTACCTGAATATATTAAATTGTGAAATTATTTATAGGTGTCCCCGTAGTTCATGGTTACTTAAGGATGCACGGTGCTGTATTTTACAATGATGTAAAATATTTATATTCTCATCTCAACATACCCAACCGCCCTTTCTTTAAATTGTATTGTTCCTATTTATTAACTTGTATTGAGGGCTCCATGATACGTTAAGTTTGCATTTATAAGTGCACATTTCAGAGACCAATTCTTGTATTCTGCATAAACAAACAAACAAACAAAAACGAGTATTAACAGGGCCCCTCCCTATTATCCAAAGCCGAAAGCCGTTCTGATGCTGGTTTTCATTGAGCTCGTTAGCTGTGGGGTGGTTTACTTAGCGGCAGTGATCAGCAGATACTTCAAGATAGTAGTTTTTTTTATTGTGATTTAGGTGAAAGTTTACAGAGCAAATTAGTTTCTCATTAAACAGTTAATACACAAATTATTTTGTGACATTGCTTGCCATCTCTGCAATGTGTCAACACTCTCCCCTTCTCCACCCCAGTTTTCCCTGTTTCCATTCATCCAGTTTTCCTGTTCCTTGCTACCTTCTTGTCTTTGCTTTCGGGCTGGTGTGCCCATTAGTCTCATATACATGGTAGAACTATAAAGCACGTCCCTCATGTGTGATATTGTTGGCCCTATATAAACCAAAAAAACCATTGCCTTTGAATCGATTCTGACTCTTAGTGACCCTATAGGACAGAGTAGAACTGCCCCATAGGGTTTCCAAGGAGTGGCTGGTGGATTCGAACTGCCGACCTTTTGTTTAGCAGCTGAGCTCTTACCCACTGTAGACCTATCTAATATTTGGCTGAAGGGTGAACCTCAGGAGTGACTTCAGTGGTGAGTTAAAAGGGTGTCCGGGGGCCATACTCCCAGGGTTTCTCCAGTCTCTGTCAGACTAGCAAGCCTGGTCTCTTTTTTGTGAATTTGAATTTTGTTCTACGTGTTTCTCCCGCTCTGTTTGGGACCCTCTGTTGTGATCCCTGCCAGAGCAGTTGATGGTGGTAACTTGGCAGCATTTAGTTGTCCTGGGCTCAGTCTGGTGGAGGTTGTGGTGGTTGTGGTCCGTTAGTCCATTGGACTAATCTTTCCCTTGTGTCTTTGGTCTTTATTCTCCTTTGCTCCAGCCGGATGGGACCAGCAGATGTATCTTAGATGGCTGCTCTCAGGCTTTTAAGACCCCGGTCGGTTCTCATCACAGTTGGATGTAAAATATTTTCTTTATCGACTATATTATGCCAATCGAGATAGATGTCCCCCGAGACCATGGTCCCCAGCCCTCAGCCCAGTAGCTCGGTCTCTCAGGGTGTTTGGATGTGTCTCTGAAGCTTTCAAGATAGTATTTGCTCAGTGATACACTGGAAGGACTGTAGACGATTTCTTTAACCAGATATTAGTTTTAAAACAATTATGTGGAACAGTACTCTGAATATGACAATACAGTTATGGTTAGGAAAAAAAAAGATATTTAAGCCCTAATTTCACTCTCTTTAATTTTCTCTCTTTTGTTCCTTTTTCATCTGTTCATGGCATCAAACTAAGCGTGTGGAAGAGAGAATGCTTTAGAAACAAAAAGCTAGCCTGAGCAACCCTTAGGTATAGCAGGCTTTGCACTCAAAGTGCTTTTATGCCCACTGTCTTTAGCTCAGTGGTCCCTGGGTGGTACTAATGGCTGATGCTTGACTGCTAACCTAAAGGTTGCTGGTTCGAACCCACCCAGTAGCCCCAGGGAAGAAAGCTCTGGTGATCTGCTTCTGTAACAATTACAGCCAAGAAAATCCTACCAAGCAGCTCTACTGTGTAACACCAGAGGTTGCCACGAGTCAGAATCAGCTTGACAGCAGTGGGTTTGGTTTTGGTTTTGCTTGTGTCTCTTTATCCCTTTCTATGCAGTGCAGCCCTGTACACAGCGAGAAAAATCGGTAAAACCTTAGCACCTGCTTTTCTCTATTTAGAGTAGAGAATTGAGTCTCAAATTTGGCTAAACATTGGAATCACATGGAAAGCATTAAAAAATATTGATGCCTGAGGCCCCCTCCCCCCAAGAAAAGATTCTAATTGAACTCAGATTGCCTGTGGTTGGACATGAGAATTTTTAAAATGTCCCCAGATGATTCTAATATGCAGTCCAGTTTGAGAACAACCATATTGAGCACCCTAGCCCACTAGATAATGCTTCGTAGATGGACTCAAACTAATCGAGTCTTACCTTCAGCTGTCTCAGTAGAAATGAGGCAAACTGACTTCTTGATTTTTTACTCTGATCATAATACTCTGGAAATAAATGACATACTTATTACTCTCTGTAATTTGGACATCCGCCGTTTGTGACTCTCTGGATTACTTGAACTCATAGTATCTTTTATTCTTTTCTTGACACAATGAATATGCCAGCATCAACCACTGGTACCAACTGACCATTATCTAAACAACTCTTGGAAAACTCCACCTCTGTCAACACTTCCGTTTGGACACAACCTGCTGATCTCCTGACAGTCTCACTATATGTATGGACCAAGCATAATATCTTTACTTCTCCTTCAACCTTAAACATTCACCCTTCCTTATACACATAAGGCTATACTGATTTATCACTTCCGAAAGTCTGTGGTATTTTATTTTCCCACTGTTATCTATCCATTTATCTTTTTTAGTTCTGTCAAAGCTGGTTTGCTACTCTCCGACAGTGTAACATTTTTTCTTGGTATGTCACCCATTCCACCCTCTGTCAGGCTATCTCTTGCTCAAATCACTTCTAATTTTAGTCTCTCCTTCTTTCTCCACCTCTCCTGAGGTTGTAAACAAAATTTTCCTTGAAAAAATATGTGTGTTCCTTCTTTGTGACCTAAATAGGATCTATTCTCTCTTTCTACATATATATTTTTGCTAAACTCTTAATACATGGACTATACTCACTTGTACAGTTTTTTAGTATTTATCTACTGGCTTCTTAATATTCTGCACACTAGCATTCTAACTAACCATTCTTCTAATACTTCTTTCTAAAAAAAATTAATAAGCCACCAGATTTAAAGATCTGTGTTTCAGAGCTCCTAAAGCTATAGAAAAACAGAAAAGAAAGCCTTATTTCCACTCATGTATTGCTTTTTACATTTATAGAACATTTGTTTCATAGGCGTCTCTCTCAGAGATAAGATTAGCAATACATTAAGAGAATGGTTCAGCTAATGTGTATTGAGCAGTTACTGTCTATCAGATGCTTCACCCAGATTATTCCATTGAATGTCATGGCAGCCATTTAAATAGGAAAGACCTGAAGCTTGGAGAACTTACGGGACCTGCCCAGAATCAAAGAGCAAGTTGGCAGAGTTTACATTCACACTCAGGTCTTCCTGACTCCAGAACTCAAGCTTTTAGCCACCGCATAGCACTTCTGAATACGGCATTGTCCCTACAGTTAAGGAGCTTGTACTTTAGTAAAAGCAATTTTTAATATTTGGCTAGCAGTTTACTGAAATCCCAACACATATAATATCATCTAAGACTTCCAGATAACAGAAAGCATTACGTGCTCTGCAATGATGCAGGTTATGTTTGATGGGAAATCACTAACAGGCATTTAGCATTTGGTCTTGATTAGAAAATGCTAATATATAAATTAAGAACTGAAAGTTATGTGTTAATGAGCAATGTTAACGAATCAAAAAAATCTTTATTTTCTTCAAAACATAATTGAAGTCCAGGATAGACAGCATATAATACCCCACAAACATGGTTCTTTTGACAAGTATTCCTCTTAAGACGTTTGCAGTGGAATCTTTTAGTGTGTGCAGCTGAACAGATTTTAGCCAGAAGTATCCTTCTTTGTAGCAAAAATGGTATTTCTTAGGAGTAAATAAACAAGAGTAAATGAATATGTTCAGCATGAGGGCAAGGCTCACGCCTGACTTCCTCTCTGTTATTTGCTCATTGCTTAGCAAAACGTCTGATGGTAGCAGACAGTGTTTGCTGAACGGAAGAGTGGATGATGGAGAGCAACTGCAAGAACTGAAGACATGCCGTTGTAATTGTGGAAGAGTTTTCACAGAGCTTTTGGACCCAAAGCAGTTACTCCTCTCGCAGCCCCGTGGCCTGGAGTTCTTTTTAATTTGATTTTCTACGTGCCTTTTCGATGCTCAGTGAATTCCGTTAAAGAGACACACGCACATGGTTTCTTTTAATGTAAGGTAGATATTCAAAAGAATTATTCAGGTTAAATTAATACCCTCTCCAAGTGAAACAAAACGTTCATTCAGCACGTTAGCATACCATAATTACTTTTAAATTTCCTTTATTTCTTACAGTGTTGTTCTGAATACCTTTTTTTTAGCTTTTTAGAACAAATACGGTCACCTTGTTCACTTTGTCTCACATATTATTTTTAACATGCATGAACAGTTCTATGACACCTGAATTTTTCACAGTTTTGGTTTCAAGGAAGATACTCTGTTTAAAGGAAAATACAATGTACTAAATGATTTCAAAATCTGAGATAAAAAATACACGTATGGAGGCTGTTGGCTTGTATGTGTGTATACAAGTATATATAGAACTACAGACTGTTGTTATAGTTACAGGGAGCTTAGGGACATAGCAGTGTAACAGAATTCTATGTCAGGGAATCGTTGACTTTTATAGAGATGATTATCTAGTCTATAGTCCTTATTTTAATGATGACAGAGTACCTGCAAGTGCTTGGGTGGAGTCAGTTCGGTAGGTAGTGTCAAAATACTTAAACTATGAGACTCAGTCCTGTCTCTGAAGGACCAAGTAATTACAGAAAATCCCTTTAGAGAAGAGTTTTTCAATTTTGACATTATTGGCATGTTAGGACAGATAATTCTTTGTCATGGGGACATTCCTGCACATTTTAGAATGTTTAGCAGCATCTCTGACCTCTACCCACCAGATACTAGTAGCAACCACTACCCACCCCCAGTCATGACAATCAAAAGTATCTCCAGATATGGCCAAATGTCCCCATATAGAGAGAGAGCCTTGTGTGTGTGTGTATATATATATATATATATATATATATATATATATATATATGTGTATATAAAATAAAGAGGGAGCCCTGCGGCCCTGTGGGTAAGAGTTTGGCTGCTAACCCACCAGCTGCTCGTTGGAAACCCTCTGGGCAGTTCTACTCTGTCCTGTAGGGTCGCTGTGAGTTGGAATTGATACGATGGCAATGGGTATAGGGTGCTACTTTCATCTGGTTCAGTTAAGTTGCACACGTGACACACTGACACGATGTTGGCAATGTGACAGAGTTTATTACTTACAGAAAGCAGACAGCAATCAAGGGGAACAGATTCATGGTGAACCGGTCCTCGTTGGGCTCGTAAGGCTGTCTGAGCAGGATAGAGACTCCTCTGCGTGTGCCCTGTGTATTTCTGTAGCAACCACCGAAGCTCTGCAATCACCTGGTTTTATACTCCAGGGATTGTCACTCACCAAGCTAAGTACAGCTACGGAGTTTCCAGCTTGACAGCCTAAGGAGGATGGTTTATGGCCTTTGCAGCCAGACATGTAGGCGCCAGCTGGAGCTTCCTTGGCCTCAGATTGAGCTTTATCTCCCCAATCCTGTTGCTTATCTGGGCAGAACATTAGGCTGCAGGGTGAGTTGTGGATTTCCTGAAGCGTTGGGACACTTGCAGGGGAAAGAATGGGGAGAACTACCGCCATTGGGCTGAGGGCTGATCGACTTCCACTGGGATCTCATTTCACTAACGTTTTGAAGATATCCTTGTCTTCTCTCTTGATCCGATCTCTAGTTTTCTGTATCTCTTGACTGCCTCTTGATTGTATTGCTGAAAGACACCATCTTGTAGCTTCCTAAGAAAGGGTGTATAAAAGCAAAATTTTTGAGGCTTTGATTGACTGGGTAAGAAAAATTAGATTGGAAATAATTTTTACTTGGAAAATTGAAGGCGTTGCTTTATTGTTATCTTGCTTCTGGTGTCGCTGTTGAGAAAGTGAAAACCATTTTGATTTCTGTCCTTTGCAAATAACCTGATTTTTTTTTCCTTTTGGAAATTGTTGAATGTTTTCCTTGTTCTAATTTACAGAAAGATTTGCTTTATTGTGGGCATATTTTAATCTGTCGTGGTGGGTTCCAGGGAGACTGTTTTAATTTGGAACTAATATACTTCAGTATGGGGAACTCCAGTTAGATTACCCAACTTTAGGTAGATTATTTAGTTGATGATTTCCTACGTTTTGTTACCTGAGTTTAAATGTTCTTGTACTGTTATTCAGGTGATGGACTTCTGGGTTAGTCCTCCAATTTTCCCCTTTTTTATTTCCGGTTTTCCATCTCTCGTTTTTTGGATCTACTTTTTGAGAGTTTTTATCTCTGAATTAGGAGTCTGGATACCATAACAACATGACGTGGCAGAGTATTTGCTCTAAATCAGTCAATTCAGCATTTTGGTGGGACATGGCCATAAAACCAGGAGTCTGAAGTCCAAGAATTTTTGTTATGGCTGCACAAAATTACATGGAAGCTGCAGGACTTGCACGTTGGCATTTTAGTTTGGGGAAATATCAACCCCTGTCCTGGAGTGACGGGGGTCTGGGCTTCAACTCTGATAGTTTACTATGACTTATTGCCTTAAGCCATGGACTATAGCTAGTTTCCTTAGAGCTCAGCAGGCAGCCATCTCCTTTGGGGTCAGCCTAAAAGGATACAGTCTAAAATAATTGACCTATGCTAGCCCTTAGTTTTCAGTGTACCACATAATCATCAGGGTGGTCTCTAAAAGCATTTGTTTCTAAGCACCATGCCCTACTTAATCAGCAGCCACTGTAATTTCAGTCTACAACGGCTGTATGGCTAGTAGCGAAAGAAAGCACTGGAAAGATAGTTAGGAATTGGATGAACACCTCAGAATGCCGATTATGCTCATCTGTGGCGGGCAGAGGGTCAACACTGTTAAGAGCCTAGAACTTCCATAGATTGTCTAGTCTGGACAGTCTTAATCATTGGTTCTAGACAGTTTTCAGAACCTTGCAGAGGGTCAGCTCCTTTCTGAAAGCTGTATTGCAGGGGAGCAACTTTGGACAAGTTCACTATTACCTTTAAAACATGTGTTCTGATTTTCATTTTCTTAACTATTGTCCTTTCTCATTTTAAAGAGCTTTGTTATTATTGTTGTAGTTCTCTTAAGGTGTTTGAATAATTTTTTTCACAATTGCTAGAAAGGACACCATATTTGATAAAGTAGAGGGTCAGCGAAAATGAGGGAGATCCTCAATGTAATGGACTGACACAACAATAGATTCAAACATACCAACCATCTTGAAAATGTTGCAGAAATGGACAGCACTTCATTCAGTTATACATAAGGTCACCATGAATCGGAGCCGATGTAGCTGTAATAACTAACAAAAGCAACAATCTTTTCATATCTTGTTGAAGATATCAATTATAGATTTTTTTAAAAAAAATTCTTCTTCCTGCACAGCTTCTGTTTTCTCCATGTCCTTCCACACTTGTGACATCCCCCTCTGCCACCATGGAGGCCTAAAAGATACAGTGGAATCTCTGAGACTGCAGGGGAGATTTACCATAGACCTAATGTTTAAGTCAAGTCCTGTTTAAGTCAAGCAATAGTGGGTTGTTTTCTTTGAGCTTTTCTGTAGCTGAATATGGATGAGCCATCGTGGAGGGAATTTTGCGTGTTGTATCCTTAGGTCTTCCCTCTTAATATGATCACAGTCCCCAGAGAGCAGGACAGTCTCCTACCTGGAAGGTCAGAATGTGGTTACTAGAGTTACGGGAGCCTCACTGGGGAAGAGTGCAGGGTGTCTCAAATGTTAGGGTTCAGTACTCATGTAAGGTCACTTGGTTATAGTTTGTCATGGAGATTTAACCCAATATTCTTTATTTTAGCAACCCTCCTTATTCCAAGTTCTAGATGTGCCCGGTGCTGCTAATTACTGAGCTGACTGAGTATTTTCAGCCTACAGACATTTGGCTCTTAGCTTTCCCATCACGGGCTTCAGATATGGCCTCCATCCATCTGATTGCCAGCTTCCATGATTTTGTCACTATTGTCTCTTTTTCTATTTTTCCCTTCTTTATCCTTTTCAGTTTGAAAAAAAATAGATATATCTATTTACTACAGTGTTAGTAGGGTTTTGGAGACAAAATTAAATGTATATGTTCATCTTTATCTAGAAGCACAAAAATTTTCTCTTAAAAATGTTCTGGGGCCCGTGTGATGTTGACTCTTAAGGTTTAAAGACACAATAAAAACATGGCTTGACTTAACAGAAACAAAAGTAGCTAACATTTGAGTACTTGCTATGGACCAGGAGCACTAAGCACATTATCTCATTCCAGCCTAGAGCATCTGTTAGAGTTGACTGTTCTTTGCAGTCCCATTCTGCATATGAGGAAACTGAAGCCAGAGTGAGCAGCTTACTTGCTGTGCTTCACAGAGCTGGTGTATGGTAGACCGCAGATGCAAACCCAACAGTCTGTCTCCAGATTTTCTGCTATCTGCCCCTGTCCTGTACAAACTCCACTAGTCGCTATATTGAAAGAAAGGAGTTGAATCACCTCTTGGGACATCATGAGCCTAAACTTTTATATGCTGTGGTTGCTCTGATAACATAAAAAAAAAAAAAAAAATTTCAATTTTGAATAAAAATAGAGGCAATACAATTTATAATTGATATGGAAGAGGAACAAATTATTACAAGTATAATGAATATATATAATGAATGTGGTTACTTAATATTTCTGTATAGTTTAGTATAGAAATTATGCCTGTATATCACGAATAAATTGCAGTCACCAGTTTTCTGTCTGTTATCAATTATAACTCTATATTATTGGGAAAAATACGAGCCATTTGAATGTACAGTGATGTTATCTGCAGTGGGTTATAGTAACTGCAGCCATGCTGTATGCACTATAAGACTGACTAGGTACAGACTGTATTTATTTTTAAAAAATGTGTGTAACATTTCGTAGTAAAGTTACTCTTCCAGAATATTTCAGCTGTCACCAACAATATGTTCCAGAAGATTTATTGTCTTAAATGGATATGTTGGAGCACATACACTCGTTCGCTATCATCCAGGGTGCTTTGTGCTTGCAAACATCTGAAAACCAAACTCAAAATAGATTTAAAATAACTCGATTCATTATCTTACATATAAAGAAACCAAAGGTGAGCTGGTTCCTAGTCTGGTGAATTCAGCTCGGTAATTATGTGACTGAGCATCCAGATTATTTCTGTCTCTGTTTTCTGCTCTTCTCTGTGTGATAACTTTGACTGCAGTCTTGAATATCATGATTACAAGCAAGTCCAGCTATCATATCTAGATAAGACAGTGTCCAGGGGAGCAAGAGAATAATTTTTGTATCTCTTGGTAAGAGTGAGAAAACCTTTCCCAGGAAACCCTAGCACAGAATTGGGTCACATGGTCACAACTGCGTCGCATGACCCTTTCTAAAATAAAAACTGGCCAGGGTAGTGTAGCTATCCCTGGGTGGCATAAATGGTAAAGTGCTCAGCTACTAGCTGAAAGTTTAGAAGTTCAAATCCACCCAGAGGGGCCTGGGAAGAAAGGCCTGGAGATCTGATTCTGGAAGGTCACAACCACTGAAAACCCTTCACAGTACAGTTCTACACTCATGGGGTTCTACACTCATGGGGTCACCAGGAGTCAGAATTGATTCGACTGCCACTGATTTGTTTTTGTTTTAAGGTAATATAGTTACCGTGACTAACTTAAATTATCTGTGGTATGAAGGATATAAGGTGTAAAGGGAATATACTTTGAAATGCCTTTTTAACCTGGAATTGAAATGATTTTGTACATTTTTGATTTGTTTTTCAGTGTAGTTCACTAATACGTTTGTGCAACTGAGTGAATAACTTAGTGATGAGCAAGGAAACTATTTTAAGTGCTTTCTGAAAAATTGCTTAATGCAATAATATCTTTAGATTTACACACTCAGCTTTTTACCTGATTTCCTACAGTGGTTTTAAATGGATCATTGCATACATGAAGCTATTATATTGACTTATGAAGGAAGCATGGGTTTAGGGTTTAAGGAATTTCACTAGAATCCCTTCATATTACAGAGAAAAGTAACCTAGAAGTCAGGTCTATTTCAAAGTGATCCGTCCTGTTCAGCGACGTTTTCCCCTACCCTTACTTTCCAGCAGATTTTTATAGGGCTGAACATTTTTATTGTTGTTGTGAAAAATTTAATATAACAATTCAATTATAAGTCATATTAACCAAAGGTCACAGACAAGCATTAAATTATTCCAGCCTTATGATTCTTTAGTTTTTCTCTGAATGATTCCCGTAAATGTTTTGCAGAGAAAATTTAGGCTGGTGTTTTTGCCGTTCTTCATTTTCACCTTTCTGCTTTTCTTTTTGGAAAAAGGAATAGCATTTTTAGGAGTGACTCCCCAGAGCAAATTTACCTTTTTTTAAGGCAACAAAGTTGAAAGTTGAGAGGCTACTCCTACCGTCTGCTGGGAAGCTGCTAGAAGCAAGTGCTAATTTCATTTCTTCCTCCCAGCCTTCTGTTTTCATGATATGATTCTATTTATATTTTTGTTTACTGAAAACACATGAAACACCGGACTGTTCTTCTCTCAGGACTCGTACAGCAGGTGAGGAAATGGACGCGGAGATCCTAGCCTTGTCAGTAGTGGCTCCTTCTTCCCCGGAAGCATTGTTATAAAGTATCAAGCCTGCAAGAAAAGATGGATGAAAGCCTGGATCTCTCTGTGCTTTTCAGTCACCTCCACAAAGTCTCTGTGTATGTCTATCATGGACAAAGCTAATCTTCTATTACATTTTACTGTAAGTGTAAACAATTAATGAAGTAGTAAATGTGCCAGAGACGCTAGTTTGAACGTAGAAAGTTATTGTATATGAATAAAAATTTAAGGAAAAAGTATCAGAGCTAATAAAGCGGGTTTAACATTAATACTTAATTCATGGTTTTCTTACTTTGCTACTCCAGGACCTCTCCCTCCTTGGTTATACTGGGTCCTGGGAGGCTGGCAGCCCTGGCGGCATAGTGGTTAAGAGCTCATCTGCTAACCAAAAGGTTGGTAGTTTGAATCCACCAGCCGCTTCTATGACACCCTATGGGGCATTTCTCCTCTGTCTTGTAGGGTCACTATGAGTTGGGGATTGACTTGATGGCAACGGGTTTGGTTTTGATTTTGTTAGAACTGTGGCTACTGCAGCATGGTGAGGAAGAAAGGCCTGGCCAGCACTGCAGCTGATGTTTTAGTTATCTAAAATCGCCAGAGAAGGGGAAGCTTGTCAATCAACTGCTGCTCTGGTAACAAGTCATTTATTAAATAATGGGTTTGAGATATGTGAGAAGCACAGCTAATGCCAAAATAAATTTTGCATTATTTAAAATGTTAAATATTAAGAAGAAATATCATAAAATCGTAGCAGAAAAAAATAAGTACATGTTTTTGATAATTCGAGTTTCACAATGGCAAAGAACCACCTTAGCTAAAAACCAATAGAGAATTTACATCAGAACAGATGGATAAATTTGAATACATAAGTATATATTAAAACTTTTTATATAAAAATCTTGCATATTTTAATATGCACTGGTATAAAACACTGAAGATACTTAAAATATTTTAGTAGTTTTTTTTGTGGTTTAAAATTAACAAAAAATAAATCCTGTCATTTCTTGTATTTTGCAGATTGTCTTCAATGGCCATCATTTAGTTGTATAAAATAAAAACAATAAACAAAAAATTGGAACCTTTTGCGAAAGAGTTGATGATATCTAGTAATGAGGTCAAGCTGCAGTATTTTAATGTTGGAAGATAGAATGTTAAAATTTTATTTCAGATTTTAAACAACATGTTTACAAGCACCAAATCCTGTTTAAATAATGAATTAACAAAAATTTAATTTTTAAATAGAAAAAAATTGATTTTAAAATTTATTATGTCCTTCTCCATATTAAAAAATGTAAAAGGTCTAAATCTAAAGTGGAAATGTAACCACCCCTTTTTTGTGTCAGATTTCATTAATTCAGATCCTATTATTTCCATCTTCCTCACTTTATCTCATAGGTGAGAATCTCAGAAACAAATGTCTATATGATTCTTATTTTCACTCAGTGTTTTTTTGGTGTTGTCTTGTTTTTGGCCTAAAGGTATTTTAGAGGAGTTGCGAGTTTCCTCTCTGGCCAGCTAGATAGAAGCGCTTGCATAATGAAGGGAGAAGAAAATGAGGGACGGTATCATTTACATAAAAAATACTAATAGTAAGTGTTTGACAAAACTGCTAGCTTTGACCCAGAACCATGATGCTGGATTGATTTGTTATCTAGGATGTTAATTTTATGTATGAGAGACTTGAGAAGTTGAGAGATTAGTGACTCAGTCAAGGTCATCCATCCATTCATTCATGAAATAATTATTGAGCATGTACTCGTGCCGGCTCCCCTTCTCAGCACTGGAAATTTACACTTTAGTATAACATGGAAATTTCTACTCGCCTGCTACTCCCTGAGTAGCAGGAACCACCCAATTTTCCTAAATGCCATTTTAGGGCACAGGTCATCTTACATTCCTTCAAGTAATTGAACATTTTGTCAATATGAATAAGCATTCATGTTTGGGACTTTTTTTAAAATCAGAAAATAGACTATTTCTCAGTTTATTATTTGCTTTTGAAATCACATCCAGCAATTCCAACTGTGCCGCAAATACCAGAGGTCTGTGGGTGGTGCAAAAGATTTGTGCTCGACTCCTAATCTAACGGTTGGCAGTTTGACTCCACACAGAGGCACCACGGAAGAAAGTCCTGGTGATCTGCTTCTGTAAAGATTAACCAAAACCCATTACCATCGAGTCGATTCCAACTCATAGTGACCCTGTAGAACACAGTGGAACTGCCCTACTGGGTTTCCAAGGCTGTAAACCCTTAACGGAAGCAGACTGCCATATCTTTTTCCCAAGGAGCAGCTGGTGGGTTCAAACCGCTGACCCTTCTGTGAACAGCCGAGTGCTTAACCACTGCACCACCAGGTCTCCTTCTGTAAAGTCACAAAAATAACATTAAGCAGTTCTACTCTGTAACACATGGGTCACCATGAGCAGGAATCTACTGGAAGACAACAGATTTTGTTTGTTTTAGACACAAGAAAAATAAGTTCTGCAATACCAGTCTTAAAAATTGTTTGAAGAAGTTTTGATAGATATTTAATATTTAAAATAGTCCATATTGATGATTTAAAAAAAAGGACATGAGGACATTTGTACACTGGGCTAAAGGGAGGGATAGTTCTTCCATTTCTTCTCTGTTGGTGACTTCAGGAACATTTCTTCCATTTCCATTTTCTTCAGTTCTTCATTCTTAATGGGACCGTATTCTTTCAAGTGGATGCACACAGCCTAACTTCATTCCTCTCTCTCTCATACACACACTTCACAGAGAAAATAAATACATCGATACATCTAGGTTGAAAAGAAAGGTAAACTATTGTTTATGTGCTTGGCATTTGAATTGCCGTGAAATTCCAGTATATTCCTAATGATGTGACTCATACGATATCAGGGTAGTCAGATTGATCGTAACTGGCTAAGATAAGGGAACTTTCTCTCTCCAGGGATGCTGCTGAAAAATGGGAAGGTTACTACTTCTTTTTTTGCTTCCACAGAGTAAAATCTCACTATATTCTTTCTTACCTGTGATCTTTCTATGAGAAAATGGTAAGAAAAGGAATTATTTTTAGTCCACTAGGCACTAAATTTTGAAATTTACATTTTCACGTCTTTTAAATTTCCAAATCTTTAGTAAATTTTGAATGTTAGCAGATATTAAAACATATTTTTATATATACATGTTCAGATAAAATGATAGCATGGATGACCTTTTCATTTTTCATGCAGACATTATTTTGTTGTATTATATTGAAGAAGATTCAGATCATTCAGTGAGAAGAGTGTGTGTGTGTGTGTGTGTGTGTGTGTGTGTGTGTGTGTGTGTGTGAAATCCTGAGGCCCAAAAAGGCGTCTTAAAAGTATCCTCCTATGTTCTACTCACTAACATCGGCATCAGCGTTGGAATCTATCTGTTTCACTGTATGGATCTGAGAACTCTAAATAGAACTGGGAATAGGTATTAAATAATGCAGACCAAAACACTGGGAGAAAGGCAATAAAGTGTCATTGAGAAATCATCCAAGTTGCTAAGATGAACTTGCTTGCTTCCTAGTTGTATTCTTTCACATTATTTTTAAGATGATTTAGCACAGTGGAGCCAATTGGACAGTGTAATAACATGAGAAAGAATACATGCAACAAAATAGTGAATGTTGTAAGTAATAATAAACATGGCTTTTGAATATCTTTAAAGCAGTTTTTTTTTAACTTTAAAAAGAAAACTAAAGTTTGTGATACATAAGTCAGATCAGAAGAAATCTTTAATGTGAGAGTATATTTAGTAAAACCAGAAGTTGAAAATACTACTCAGGCTTAATTTTCATGCACAGAAATGAAAAGAATTTAGAAAATTCAAATTAAATAGACAGACTAGGCCTTTAATATCAGTTCTTCCTCACCACCCTACCCCATCCCAAAATGTTAGTTGATGCCTTTTTGTATACATACAGAAGGCAGATAAAATCATCAGTGTTAAAAGACAAAGCTTAATATATATAGTATATGACAACATCTTGAATTTTTATATTAAATGACAGCTCTTAGTTTGAAGTAGAGGAACCCTGGTGGCAGAACATTTAAGCCCTCCTCTGCTAACCAAAAGGTTGACGGTTCAAACTCACCCAGAGCTCCCTGGGACAAAGACCTGGCAATCTCCTCTCGTAAAGATTACAACCTTCAAAACCCTATGGGGCAGTTCTCTGTCACATGGGGTCCCTATGAGGCATAATCGACTTAACGGCACACAACAACAAGTTTGAAGTGGAAAAACAAACTCTCTTCGAAATTTCTTAGCTACCTAATACTTTTCAAATGAGTTTTGAGTACATTTGTCAATTCATTCCATAGTTTTAAACATAGAAGTTTTTAGACTGAGCCTAATGATAGGGAAAGGACTAACGGAAATGGCCTGATCTAATGCTAAGTCTCTTATTATTATTAATTTTTTAGTAGTTTTTTGTGTGTTTTTGATGAGCATTTACACAGCAAATTAGGTTCTCATTTAACAATTTCTACACAAATTATTCGGTGACATTGATTACATTTTTCTCAGTGTGTCAACATTCTTATTAATTCCATTCTAGTTGTCACATGAGTTCTTTTTTCGTTTTTTCTCCTTCTAAATTTTATTTATTTTGTTTTTCTTGTTGAGAATATACACAGCGAAGCAAAGTCCATTCATGATGGTCTCATTGGAGGCCCAGATCATTATTCAATAATGAAGAACTCAGACCTTTTGTAGCATCAGGCATTGTTTAGAAGCCAAGGGAAAGCAAAACAAAGCAAGCTTCAAATTCCTGATTATGTTAACATCAAATTCAATTTAAGTAAAATAACTCCTGTGGTTAAAAATAGAATCAATTTTATTTTACTTTTTGTAAATCAACCAACCCAGCAGTAAGCTAGACCCTGGCAACTCAGGCTCTGTTCTTGAAGCCATACAAAATAGCTATTTATTTACTTTTCTTTAAGGGAAAAAAAAAAAATTGGACAGTGTATTAGTTTTCTGTTACTGCTGTAACAAATTACCACAAATTCAATGACTTAAAGCAAAACACATGAATTATCTCGTGGTTCTGGAGGTCTGAAGTCTGAAATGGGTCTTATGGGTTGTGTTAAGGGCTATCTGTCTTCTGGAAGCTCTAGTGGAGAGTCTTTTCCAGTTTCAGAGGCTGTATGCATTGCTTGGCTTGTGGCCCCACTCTTTGACTTCTGATTCCATCATTACATCACCTACTCTGACACTGGGCCTCCGCCTCCCTCTTAGAAGGACCCTGTGATTTTTTATTTATTTACTTATTTTATTGTACTTCAGGTGAAGGCTTACAAAACAAATAGTTTCTCATGAAACAGAAGTACACATGTTGTTTTGACATTGGTTAACAACCCCACAACATATCAACCCTCTAACTTCTGCTTTTTTTTTTTTTTTTTG
>NW_004444217.1:478228-513788 GCF_000243295.1 Trichechus manatus latirostris
TCTTGGGTGTATTTCATTGTGCTTGAAGTGGGTGGGGAGACAGGAATTTGGGCACAGAACATGGCCAGCTGTTATCTTGGGTGTATTTCGTTGCGCTTGAAGTGGGTGGGGAGACAGGAGTTTGGGCACAGAACATGGCCAGTTGTTACCCAGTGTCCATCGTCACCTTCTTGTAGCTGGGTTCACAGTCACCTAGACTAAATCCTACATTTCCAAGTCTCCGTTGTGGTTAGGTGTACTCTGTGACTAAGTACCGCGAATGGGATATGAGGAGAAATAAGATGAATAACTTCTGGGTTGTGCTTAAACGGAAAGAGGGTCATGCCCTCCGTTGCCCTTTCCCCTGCTTCCCCCGGCTGGAAAGCAGAAATAATGGGAAGAGCGTCTTAAACCATGCAACAAAGATGACAAAGCAGGGAGTTGGAAGCAGTGTCAGACACTAGCACCGTGAAGCCAAAATCCCAGTTGTTCATTGCCTGCTTGGACTTCTCCATGAGAGAAACTGCAGTTATCTTTTTTTTGAAACACTGTATTATTAAGCCTTTTTTAAAATTACAGCAGTTTGTATCACAGATAATACAGGTGTCAAGATCTCTCATCAGTTCATTTAATAAATATTTACTGAGTGTTACATGTCTGGAAGTTTTCTAGATTCTAGCAATTTTAAACAACACCACCAAAAAGCCCTGCCCCTTCACCTCCTTCAAAAGCTGGAATAGAAATACCATATAATCCAGCAATCTTATTACTAGGAATATATCCTAGTCGACACACAAATAGACATATGCACACCTATGTTCATGGCAGCATTACTCACAATAGCAAAACAATGGAAACAACCTAGATGCCCATCAACAGATGAATGGATAAACAAACTATGGCACATACACACAATGGAGCACTATGCAACGACAGAGAATAATGATGAATCTCTGAAACATCTCACAACATGGATGAATCTGGAGGGCATCATGCTGAGTGAATAAGCCAATCACAAAAGGACAAATATGGTATAAGACCACTATTACAAAAAATCAAGAAAAAGTTTACATACAGAAAAAAAACAATCTTTGATGGCTATAAGGGAGGGGAGGGGTGGGGAGGAGAAATCACTAACCAGATAGTAGACAAGTGTTAGCACTGGTGAAGGGAAAGACAACACACAACATAGAGGAAGTCAGCACAGTTTGACCAAGGCAAAGTCATAGAAGCTTCCTAGATACATTCAAACACCTTGAGCAATTGAGTTATTGGGGCTGAGGGTTGTGGACCATTGTCTCGGGGCACATGTAGGTCAGTTGGCATAACACAGTTCATAAAGAGTCTGGTCTGTATCTTACTTTGATGAGTAGCATCTGGGGTCTTAAAAGCTTGCAAGCGGCCATCTAAGATACATCTATTGGTCCCATCCCATCTGGAGAAAAGGAAAGTGAGAAAAACCGAAGACACAAGGAAAATATTAGTCCACACGATTAACGGACCATATGAACCACAGCCTCCACCAGCCTGAGCCTACAAGAACCAGGCAGTCCTCAGTGACCGTCACCTACTGCTCTGCCAGGTATCACAATAGAGGGTCCTGGACAGAGCAGGAGAAAAATGTAGAACAAAATTCAAATTCACCCCCCCGAAAAAAAAAAAGACCAGGCTTACTGGTCTGACAGAGACTGGAGAAAACCTGGAAGTATGGCCTCTGGACACCCTTACAGCTCAGTAACAAAGTCACTTCTGAGGTTCACCCTTAAGCCAAAGATTAGACAGGCTCATAAAACAAACAAAGTCTAAATGGGAACACCAGCCCAGGGGCAAGGACAAAAAGGCAGGAGGGGACAGGAAGGCTGATAATGGGGAACTCAAAGTTGAGAAGGGAGAGTGTCACATGTCGTGGGGTTGGCAACCAATGTCACAAAACAATAAGTGTGTTAATTGTTTAGTGAGAACCTAGTTTGCTTTGTAAACCTTCATCTACAGTACAATAAAAAAAATTAAAAGAACAAAAACAAAACAAAGATTAGACAGGCCTGCAAAACAAAGAATAACATAAGTGAGGAACGTGCTTCTTAGTTCAGTCAAGTATATTGAGAACAAATGGGCAACACCTGCGTAAGAACAAAGAGGAGAAGGCAGAAAGGGACACAGGGAAACGGGGGTGGAAAGGGAAAGGGGGAGAGAGGTAACAGATTGCGGGGATTGCAACCGATGTCACAAAACAATTTGTACATGAATTTTTGAATGAGGAAAAATAAAAAAGAGTTACAGTTCAGTTGATTAAAAAAATCTGTGGAAAGTGTAATAAAAATATAGTTAATGGTGAAAAAGAAACGATACAAAATTTCTGTCAGTGAAGTAATAGGTTTGTTCGTGTATTTTTAAAAACAGATGATGAGGTATCAAATTACTAGAGCATTAATATTGTATGATTATATTTAAAAGAATGATGTAATGGTTTTATTTTAAAATGTTATTATTTATAATATACTAGAACTTACATCCTTTGAAAGTATTTGAACTTATGTTAAAAAACATTCAATGTGAACTGAAAATGTGCAGAGTAACTACATAGTAGTATTTTGTGGATTTTTTTTATTGAGGTAAAATTCACATAACATAAAATCAACCGTTAATCATTTTAAAGGGTGCAGTTCAACAGCATTTCGTACATTTACAGTGTTTCACAACCTTCACCTCTGTCTAGTCCCAAGATATTTTCTTCACTTCGAAAAGAAACCCCCATGCCCATTAGGCAGTTACTCCCCAGTCTTCCCTCCCCTCAGCCCCTGGCAACCTCTAGTTGGCTTTCTTTCTCTGTGGATTTACCTGTTCTGGATATTTCATGTAAAGGAAATTATATGTGATCTTAAAAAAAAAAAAAAAAGCCCTGCCCGCTGGGAAGTTACCTTTGAGTGGAAGAGCAAGCCAAAAAAAGATAAATTTTAAGTAAAAATATATAGTTTGTTAATTCAGTAGCAAGGATAAAATGTTGCAGGAAATAAGGGAAATAAACATTATAATATAAATGAATTTTAGTATAACTTGGCCAGAAAAGACGTGACTTTAGAATGAAATCCTGAAGTAACTGAGGAAACCAATCATACTGGTATACGGTAGGGGAGAGCATTCCAGGAAGACACCCCATAGGCCAAAGACTATGAGAATGTATTGTGCCTGGCATGTTCCCTGGTGTAGCCGGAAGGATGTATACGTAAAGGTGGGTGAAGGAGGGGAGAGTCGTAACGTGATCAGCTTGATGTAGAAGGCCAGATAGTGCAAGGACAGTGACTACTACTCGTGATGAAATGGAAAGTCATTGGGGGTCTTCTATTGGATGAATGACAAAATTAGACTTATATTGTAAGAGTATAACTCTGACTGAGTTGTAGAAAACAGACTGAACCATTCAAGAAGAAAAGCATGCATACCTTTTAGGAAGCTATTATCGTAATTCAAGTGAGAGATGATGGTGAGTGGGGTAAAGGTGTTGAAAGCACAGTAATGAGAACAGGTTGAATGAGAGATATATTTTGAAGGTAGAGCCTACCACATGGGTGGCATGAGAAGAAAAGAGGGCCATCAAAAATGTCTGTAAAGATTTGGGGATGAGCAGATAGAAGAACAGTTGCTATCACTGGAGATTAAAAAGTTTGACTGCAAGAGTAGCCGATCTCGGAGGTGGGGAACAGGCGACAGCAGGCGTTTTGGACATGCTTAGTTTTGGGGTACCCATTTGATATCTGAGAGGTCCCTAGGTGGCGCAACTGTTAACCTAAATATTGGCTCTTTGAACTTACATAGTGGTACCATGGGGCCCTGGTGGCTCAGTTGTTAAGAGCTCAGCTGCTAACCGGAAGGTCGGCCGTTCGAATCCACCAGCAGCTCCTTTGAAACCCCATGGGGCAGTTCTTCTCTGTCCTATAGGGTCACTATTTTTTTTAGTGGTACCGTGGAAAAATGGTTGGTGATCTGCATCCATAAAGAGTACCGCCAAGAAAACCCTATGGAGCAGTTTTATTCTGTAACATTTGAAGTTGCTATGAGTTGGAATCGGCTTGATGGCAACCAACAACAAGAACAACATTAGATATCTGAGTGGAGATGTTGAGTAGAGACAGAGTTATAGGTCTCAAGTTAGGGGAGAATCTGAGATGGAGAGATGATTGGAGAAGTCTTCAGCATATAGAATTCATTTTAATTGTAAGCCTGAATGAAGTTCCTGGGGAGTAAAAGAACGGAAAAGAAGCCCAAGGCTTCCAAACTAGGACTCCTTTCCAGCAGTTCAGCATGCAAAGGTCAGGGAGATAAGGAGGAATGAGCAAAGGATAATGAGAGAAGTGGTTACCAATGTAGGAGGAAAACTAGGTGATGTGGTACCCAGGATTCTCAGTGAAGAAAATGTAAGACATATCTTTCCAGAATTCTTCCCAGTGCTCTGGGCATAAAAGATGACATGATTGAGATGGACAGTATGGTCTATCAGGTGTACCACATGGTAACAGAACAATCAAGCTGGCGTAGAGTGTCGGAGGTGGATCCCAACACTATGCAGGCAAGCCTAGAATCATAAAATATATTGATTCTGGCAGGTAGTTGATAATTTTGAACTATGACTGAATCCAGACTAGGCGTAAATCACCTAAATTGCTACCCATGTATGTGTTTTAACCAGTGGAACAACTACCAGTGCAGTTGACACCTTCCTCAGAAATTTGAGGATCCTAGTGTGGATCGTGCATCATGTAGAAAGCACCATCTTTGGGAGATGAGTTGTGAGAGTAAGTTTTCAGCCGTGATACCTTTCCCTACAAAATGGTGCTGGACCTTCCATGATACCTACATACTCATGATAGCATTTGTTTTTTATTATTTATTAACCTCTGCTGTAGAGGTTAATGAAGTACAGGGTCAGTGAAAAAGAGGAAGACCCCCAACAAGATGGATTGACACGGTGGCTACAGCAGTGGGCTCAAACATAGCGATGACTGTCAGGATGCACAGGACCGGGCAGTGTTTCATTCTGTTGTACTGATAGTCGCTGTGCGTTGGAATCGACTCGACTGCACCCCCAACAACGACGTTCATTAACCTGTGACATTTTATAGTATTCATGGATAAAAATAGTGAAGGATAAGCTATTTTCATGTCATTAGGTCGTTGTGTGCCATTGAGCCTGTTCTGGCTCATTTACCACTTTAATTTCTGTTTAACTTTTTTACATTCTTATGTTTTACAGTCCTCACTTGATGTCATATTTCTTAAACACAGAAATAGTGTCTTAAGCCTTCTTTATGCTGCACCTTCCAGCCAATTCTACTTCCTTTATGCTTTCACGAAACTAGTTTTTTTGAGGGTATGATTTTTGTTTTTTCTTTCACCACCTCCTTCCTTTTGCAAACTCTCAGTATATTTTTGTTAGTTTGTAACATAGTGTCTAGTTCTATAGTTCTATTTCCCATTTTTCTAAGGCTGGTACTGCTGTTGTTTTTAGAAAAAGATAAAGGTGTTGGAAAGTGGCATTGCAGTAGTGGGTCATTTTTGTTGCATTGGTTATTTTTTCTGTAGCGCTACTCACGAAAATCTGGAGAATTTAGTCCATGATTTTAATATTTCCCAGAAATTCTAAATTAGTTTTGCAGTAATTATGAATTTTATTCCTATGTCTCTTCACTGTACTTACCTTATCCTTCACATAGCAGCTGTAAGAAACGGGAAGAATGATTGATATGCATGAATGTTATGTCAGTGGTGCATTATGTCTGTCTGGGTCAGGGACAACTTCATCAGTACAACAGGACAATGCTTCACCCTATACTGTAGTTTTATAATGTGGACTGACGTTTTCTAAAGGATGTAGTAGTGACTTTTCCCCCAGATCTATAGGGAAGAAAAAGTTAATGGTTGGCTCTTTTATTTTTTAATGGTGCAATTTAATAACAAAACAAATGTACACTTGAGAATTGTTAACTTATAACTTGGATAGCATTGGGCTGTAGTTAAGTTAGGAGCCCTGGTGGCGCAGTGGGTAAAGTGCTCGACGGTCAACCTAAAGCTGCTCTGTGGGAGAAAGATGTGGCAGTCTGCTTCCGTAAAGATTACGGCTTTGGAAACCATTTGGGTCAGGTCTACTCTTTCCTGTAGGGTCGCTATGAGTCGGAATCAACTTGAGGGCGGTGGATTTGGTTTTTTGTTTTTTTTATGGTTTATTTTTGTATTATTTTGCAGTTTTTTATGCTTCTAAGAATGATTTTACTTTTTCTCTTACAATTTTTTGTCAAGGATAATATGAATTCATATGATACAATTAGTATATTAATATCTCATCTGGCTTGACTTATCGTAGCCCCTGATTTGTGAGACATTTCAGAGCAACTCTGTTTTGACTGAAATACTTGGCTGTGACAGCAGACTATCCCTGCTATGTCTCTGCTCCCTGAGAATGAGAATATGTGGAGTTAGGAGGTAAACATGACTCCAGCTGATAACATTTTACCCAAGACCAGAAATAAATAGGAAAATATTTGTTAGGCTATCACCGAATACAAGGAATTCTGTCAGATAAAAATTTGCCCTTTACTATCTCTTTCAATATTCCCCTCTTATCTCTTACCATTGCTTCCTATCATTTGATTTAGCGCTGAGGAAGGAAAACTAATTTTATCCTCGTTCACTTTTCTTAGTTGAAACTGGAGAGGAGATCTCTGTGAGGCACTAATGGGTTCTGGCAACTCTCACCTAAGACTATAACACAAAACTTAAGGGAAGATAAAATCAGGCTGCTGGAGGAAGAGAGGTGAGAACTGGTTAAAACAAATTTTTATGAGAAGTAATTAGTATCCAACCTTTGATCTGAAAGAAGAAACATGGGCTATTTATGTTAAAAGAATGAACTTCTTTAATCTGGGAAGGTCTTGTACAATAAATGTTCATATTCTGGAACCTGCTTTGGCTGTCACATATGTCTGTGAATTTTACATTAGTTAAATGTATGTTTACATTTAGAAATGTGTATCTTTTGTTCATTATTAATTTTAATTGAAGGGCAAAAATAAACGTTTGTTTTCAATACGGTGGTATGGATTTTGGAAGTGCAGAATGCCTATCTAAACCCACTGGATGGTGAGGACTACAATTAATCTGGCAGGGTTAGGCATGCTAATATTTTGAAAGAAAAAGATATTTGTTATTTTTTAGAGAATTAATCTTCGTTCAAACTAAAGGTTACTGAGTGTTGAAATTAATTCAAATGTGACATTGGAGATAATAGTTTTTTACCCTATACCAAAAAAAGAAAAAAACGTTGGAGTCAAGTCAATGCTAACTCATAGTGACCCTACAGGAGAGGGTTTCCAAGGAGCGGCTGGTGGATTTGAACCGCCAACCATGTGATTAGCAGCTGAGCTCTTAACCACTGTGCCACTCTATAGGCTATGGATTTTAAAATAACGTAAGTGAAACTTCTCATTCATGTGAGAATACTTACTTTTGACATAAAAAGTTTAAAAAAGATGCACTCATGTTAAAATGAATTAAGTTATGACCATCTGAAATCATCTTCCCTACTGGTAGGGATTACGCAATGCCTTATAAAATGCGTAGCAAATTATAAATTTAACCACAAATCCTAAACACGAGGGCAATAACAGGATAATATCTTCTGCCTTGTTTCTTGACTAAATACTTTAACATAAATTAGTAAGTACAAATATTCTGAGTGATTTAATTATTTGTTCTCAAGAAGTATTTTAACAATCAGTACCAGATTGTCCAGTCATTATTACATTCACATGATAGTCAGAAGTTTCAGTGTAGTTCTCCTTGTTTTCACAAATGGTTTTTAGACATAAGTATTAATCATAATTATAATCGTATCTAAAATTTTTATAGCCTTATTATGTGCCAGGCACTGTGCTAAACTCACTGCCTTCGGGTAGATCCCAACTTACAGCCACCCCATAGGGTTTCCAAGCTGTGAATCTCTATGGAAGCAGACTGCCACATCTTTGTACCGTGGAGCCAGTGGTAGTTTTGAACCACTGACCTTTCGGTTAGCGGTCGATCGCTTTAATCACTGTGCCAGAACAAACATTAGCTCATTTAATCCCCACAATGACCCTTGTCTTAGTCATCTAGTGCTGCTCTAACAGAAATACCACAAGTGGATGGCTTTAACAAAGAGAAGTTTATTCTCTCACAGTCTAGAAGGCTATAGGTCCAAATTCAGGTCATCAGCTCCAGCGGAACGCTTTCTCTGTCAGCTCTGCGGGAAGGTCAATGTCATCAATCTTCCCTTGGTCTAGGAGCTTCTCTGTGCAGGAACCTTAGGTCCAAAGGACACGCTCTGCTCCCGGTGTTGCTTTCTCGGTGGTATGATGTTCCCATGTGTCTCTGCTTGCTTCTCTCCTTTATATCTCAAAAGAGATTGGCTTAAGACACTATCCAATCTTGTAGACCTCATCAGTATACTGCACTAATCCATCTTATTAGATCATAGTGATTGAATTCATAACACATAAGGAAATCACATCTGATTACAGAATGGTACACAATCATACAATACTGGGAATTATGACCCAGCCAAATTGATACAAACATGTTTTGGGGGACATAATTCAATCCATGACAACCCTCTAGTATAAAATACTATCCTCACCCCCATTTTGTAGCTGTGCTTCCTCTCTGCTCTGGGGGAAGATCCTTGCTTGTCTCCTCCATTTCCGGTGGCCTTGGACGTTCCTTGGTGTTCACTGACTTCTGGATGCAGATTCGTGTGGTGTTTTACCCTGTATGTCCCTGACTCCATGTCTGTCCTCTTTTTTATAAGACCCAATCATATGGGATTGTATAGAGATACTCTATTCTGGCATCACTTAACTGATAATACCTTCAGAGAAAGACCCTATTTCTCAAACAAGATTGCAGGTACAGGGGTTAGCTGTATTTTTTGTGGGGAGGACACAATTCTGTTCATAACAACCAGATGAAATGAAGACTGTTGAATATATGACACAGTAGGCAATAGTGTGTATGCTGGTAAAGTAAGACATTACAAGTCCTATGTAAACACTTCAAACACACTTTTTTTTTTTTTTTTTAACTGCATCTATCAAAGAGGGTCTCTATGAGTCAGAATCGACTGGACGGCAGTAGGTATCAAACAAACAAGACTGTGACTTATGTCAGCCTTTAGCCCTTCACCGTGTGGCTTTTGCTTTATTATTTCTCCTATATGTTTTTGTAAATATTTTTCATGATAGTTTAAATTCTATGACTTCAATAGAAACTATTTTAAAGATTTGGTCAGATCATAATGTATAATATTGACAGACAATTTTCTGTTATTCTTTCTGACAAAATCTGTAGACTTTCATTTTCAGATGGTAAAAGTAAGTTATAAGGAAGCTTGAAATGAAACCCTTCCAGAAGACTTTATAATGCTCAAGACTAAAATACCTGCTGTAATACTTATTTATGTGGAATTCCTGCACATTCTTGCTGTCTTTTCACTAAATTCCTCTCTTGTACATATGCATACTCTCTGATCACGCGCTTAACATGTGAGCGTTTGTTCAGACAACGGTTCTCTGCCCCTCTTTGAATCTACATTCCCCCAAAGCCAGTAGAAATTTTGCTTCAATTGAAGTCCAGAGCTGGCATTAGAAATCATTCTTGTGGCACTTCACAGTTGAATTTAGATGATGCTTTTTTTTCCCATCTGCTAGTTCAAAGGATAAAATTGCAGTGAGCTAACTTTTGTGTATTATAGTTATTTGTGCACCTGTCATCTACTTGTGGAGCCCTGGTGGCGCGGTGGTTAAGAGCTATGGCGAGCTATGGCTGCTAACCAAAAGGTCTGGCAGTTCGAATCCACCAGCCACTCGTCGGGAGCCCTGTGGGGCAGTTCTGCCCTATCCTATAAGGTCGCTATGAGTTGGAATCCACTCGCTGGCAACGGGTTTGGGTTTTTTTTGTTAATCTACTCGTGGGCTGGGGTGAACTTCTCTACTGAGCCCAGATCACTAGGTTTGTGGATTAATAGGAAGGGCTGATGTTGGTGGCAGAGAGACCAGTTAGTCTGAAATAGTATGTCAAGATTAAAAAAAAAAAAAGCTGGAAAAAGAAGGAGAAAATAGGAAAGAAGGGGTGGTGAAAATTGGAACGTCGGTGTGGATTGTATTAAATCCCTTCCCATAGGTTTGCTATGAACATTTGAGTGTTTAGAAAGAAGCAAAAGAATAGCTAAGAGAAAAGGCATTCGGGTTTTCTGCCAAGCTGTTCTTTTTTTTCTGATAGAAAAGGAACTCAGCGTACTTGTAAAACAGGACATAATGCCACTTTGATGAAGCTTTTCAAGAATAACTGGTACACGAAATATGAGCAATTTGTCTATTTACAATTTAACTAGGATGGCAGCTGGTGTACAGAAGGATTCATTGACATGAATTTTAAAGTTGAAAATGCTACATAAGCAATCGTAAAATACAGCCGCAGTCAAAATAAATGAGACAGCCCCTTGACGTATAAACTATCCACAGGAATGTTTCAACTCTAAAACTACACAGCCATTTACAGTGAGTAATAGGGGTTTTTCTGGGTATCATTGGGATGAATTTATGTAATTAAGGGTGAGCTGTAGAGATAGGCATTCTCTGAAATCTAATGTAGCAGTAAGTGAAAGAAATAATTATACTGAATTCATAAGTAATTGTGCAGATCTTCTGGTAAGAAAGCCTGTGTGATTCTTACCGTGTTAGGTAAGCTTTAAAATTCCTTTTAGCTTCTGGATGTAGCCAGTTTATATTCTGAATTAATTATAATCATATACACATAAAAAGAAACATCACGTTCAATACATTATCCTACTTTTTTACTGCTAAAGACTACATTTAATTCCTTACCTCTTCATTACCAGATTCGGCTTATGGTTTGACGAGGACCTAGAGGAGATGCAGACAGAGCTCACTGATTTGACCTTGCCTTTCCTCAGAGTTCTCACATACTTAATCCTTGCGTCATGGAAGCCCTGGTCTTCGGGAGTTCACCCACCAGCCCAAAGAAATGAGCAAAACCTCTGTTCAGATTCTTTGTCTCTTCGAAACCACTCTGCTCAACATCTCAGCATTGCTTTCCCTGCCTTAGAAATCGGTACGTGCCTTGTGGTGAAGCGTGATGTGTAGTACCGGGCGGTTTTCAGTGTGTTTCTTTCCCCCCCAGGGTCCTGGCCTTTCAAGTATTGGCTCACTTGCTAGCTCTCCATTGCCTCCGAGTAGATGTTTGTTTCTGTGATTTATTTCTAGCTTCTCTAGTTTTCTCTCGGTGGGCAGTTGGCTCTGCTGTAAGTTGCTCCATTGTTACTGGGGGCTGAGCATTCACTTACCTCTTTTTTAATTGCGTGAAAACCACGCAGAATATTTTTCCTCTTGTTACCACTCTGTACTGGTTATCTTCTATTTCTGCTTCAAATTCCTTCTCTGCATTTTTCCTCTCCCCTCTGGGCCTCAGAGTGGTCTTAACAAAATGCATCACACACATTCCCTTGGCTTGTGACTTCCTATTGGGTTTGAGGGAATCAAATCATTGTAGCTAAGAGAGGCTAAAGGATTCATTTGCTCTCTTCATGGAAACATATATTCTCTGCCTTTGTCCATGACTCTTGTTGGGTAAATGCTCTTCCACGGAGATGGCTGTATAGATACTATCATAATGCCCTGTTACCTCCTGGTGTCTTGAAGACTAAGGGTAGGTAATGGGGTTTCCCCCTATTGCTTGAACTTGGGTGTTTAACCTGTTCCCTAAACCCTGCTCACTACTCTCTTAGTATCTCCTTAATTAAAGTCTTACAGTTAATCTTCGAATGTGCCATCTGTTCCAACCCTCGCTGATACACATTCTCATTCTATCCTAGTCAAGGTAATTAGGGGTCTGGTGAGATTATATGAGTGGGTGGGTTAAGTTTTTCTCCAAAACTCTGCACTTTTTAGTTAATATATCCTTGTAGTCGATAGAGAGTTAAACCTAGAAGATAGTAAATAATAAAAATTATGTAAGAAGAACCCCAAAATGCAAATATATAGTAACGTAAATTGTGAAGCTACAAGATTCAAAAACAAAATGTTAGGTTACTGGGTAGAACAAGATATAAACAGTTGTTGAGTAAGAACCTAAGTGACAATGCACTGCAAAGAGAAGTCAGTAGTTGAAAGGCAGTGGCCTGGATGAAAAGGAAACAAAACAGTTGCCATCGAGTAGATTCTAACTCATAGCAACCCCCTAGGACAGAGCAGCACTGCCCCATAGGGTTCCCAAGGTGGATTCGAACTGCTGATCTTTTGGTTAGCAGCCAGGCTGTTAACCACTGCGCCACCAGAGCTCCACCTAGACTAAAAGGGCATGGGAAAACCTCAACGAGCTTCCGTTTGTCGGTATTTTTGAGTATTTTTGACTTTGAGTGTTTTTCATTGCTACAACAATTGGTGTAAGAATTGCAGTTCTTCCCTTGACTTGCTGACCCTTTTCACGTTCTTTCTACCTGCTGCTAAGATCCAAAATCAATATAATCAGGCAGGCAAATCACTTGATACTGAAATAGCCTGATAATAGAATAGAAAAATCAAGTTATCCAGTGTCCTTGGGTGTGCTTATACATGTCTAAAGAGAGGCACACATGCCTACTTTAAAGTCGTTCTTGATTTACACTCACATATCTAAGGTATGACCTTTATTTTAAAAAGACCACTGTTGAACAGAATCCAGGGAGCAATATGTTAGGCTAATTTTTTATTTTAATTCTCCTTGATGACACTACATGGTGTTCCTTTCTTTTTCTTCCAAAATAGTTTTGTGAGACTTCCGGCAATTCTTGTTTCTCTCCTCTTTCTTCATTTTGCCTGACATAGAGCTAGTTCAAGCCAGATCTTTCATGGAGCAAATTTTAAAGGAGTGGAAGAAAGGGATGGTGAACCTTGAAAAATTTTTTTTCCTTCATTTAAGAATTATTCTAAGTACATGTTTTATATAACCACATTTAGGAATATATCACTGTATATCAGAAAGAGAAAAATGAATAACATTTTTATATTAAATTTTATTTTTATTTCTCTGGTCTAGTCAGTGGCCAGTAGCTTATTATCAAATAAAATATATTTGCATGCCATTCCAAAACTTGGCGAGTATAACTCTTTTGGCATAGATACTCTTAATAATGAAAGGATGTTTTAAAATATGCAAGAAAATGAAAAATCTCTCACCTGGTACATTAAATTATATAGACTATTGATAGCTGTCATGGTTTGAATTATGTCCCCCCAAAAATGTGTGTATCAATTTGGCTAGGCTGTGATTCCTGGTACTGTGTGATTTTCCTGTAAGTTGTAAACCTGCCTCTATGATGTTAATGAGGGAGGATGGGTGGCAGTTGTGTTAGTAAGGCAGGAGCTGATCTACAAGACTGGATTGTGTCCTGAGGCAATGTCTTGAGATATAAAAGACAGAAGTGAGCAGTGAGACGGGGGACCTCATACCATCAAGAAAGCAGTGCCGGGAGCAGAGCACGTCCTTTGGACGGGGGTCCCTGTGCGGACAAGCTCCTAGTCTGGGGGAAAACTGATGAAAAGGCTGAGAGAGAGAAAGCCTTCCCCTGGAGCTGACACCCTGAATTTGGACTTTTAGCCTACTTTAACTGTGAGGAAATAAACTTCTCTTCATTAAAACCGTCCACTTACGGTATTTCTGTTATAGCAGCACTAGATGACTAAGACAATAGCTTTGGCAGACTCTTCTTCATTTGGTTCATTCATTCCTTATGAACTTGTTGCGCATTGTGGTTATCAGTCACCGTAATGGAAGGAGATTTTTTTAAGACTTACGTAATAATTTTATTAAAAATTTCCTGGAATTTGGTGCTATATTTTAGATTTTCCTTCTTTCTGCTCATTAATGTATTTATTTATTCATTCAGCAAATGTTTATTGTGCACTCTCTTCTAAATACTGCAGTTCAGTGGATATCTATGTTATGGATAACTGATCATATAGAATGTAAATGAAGGTGATAAGCATTCTTTCTTTGACTAATACTTACCTATCACCTCTATTTTTTTTCCCCCCTTTGGCTCATTGACCCTTCATTATTAAGGGTTTTTCAGGTATCAGCATTTACACTGGATTCCTTATCTGTAAGTTCAGAGACTAGAATCATGCATATGAGACATGAGGAGCCTCTCCACATATGTGTATTTCTTAAACAATGTAAGTTTGTTTTTGGGGTGTGTGGGAGAGTATCAAATTGCTTTATCGAGGGGCCGCTGAAGAGTAGAAGGTCTGATAATGAGATCCAACACTTGTAGCTCAACCAGGATATCCCCAACCTCACAGTCCCTGAAAAAGCCAAAGTAAGGATCTAGAAAACACTTTTTTGTACCCAGACACTTTTCTAGCATTAATGGGAATGCAAATATGGTGGTGGGAGCTTGTGGAATATCTACTGTTTATTTTTTTCTCTAAGAAATAGAGAAAAAGAGATCCTAAATGGTGAGTAAGGATGGAGAGTACATTTGAAGAGAGAGGAGATCTGAAACAGTCTTCAGGAATGTGGGAAATTGAATGGACTAGGGAAAAGGCCTAGAATAATTGTTGCCTAGCTTAAGCTCCCACTTAAGGAGAGCTATCAAAAAATTAAATCGAGACAGAGTTTGTATGCTTGTGTGCTTTTCTCCAGCTACACACATCCGTGTGGGCTCACCCCTGAAGGCGGAAGAGATTTGGCTTAAAAAAGAGTTGTGATTTATCCATGCAAATAAGCTGAGAGAGGATTAAGGGAGTTTTGCATGCATGCCAGAAAGAAATTAGAATAATTTACTATGGAATTTAAACTTGTAGGGCTAGAAAGGAAGGCATGGGTGGTGATAAAGAATATTGAAAGTGCTGTGGGATTGGTGGAGTGAAGGCCCTGGTGGATCTGAGGCTGTTTAGGAGTTAGAGTACTGGAGGATGCAAACTGGAGAGATAAGAGGTGATGGCTGAGAAAAGGATACTTAAATTGTATTTAT
Source organism: Trichechus manatus latirostris (assembly GCF_000243295.1). Taxonomy (NCBI): domain Eukaryota; kingdom Metazoa; phylum Chordata; class Mammalia; order Sirenia; family Trichechidae; genus Trichechus; species Trichechus manatus. The sequence continues at coordinate 493,266 of NW_004444217.1, forward strand.
AAAGAATGGTAGCTATTGGAATTGACAGAGTATAGGTATGATATGTTAGTGACTGAGGTATGCGGGAGGAAAACACTTGAGAAAAGGAGGTCAAGTAACTGAGAAACCAAGGTTGAAGGTCATCAGTGTGCATGGTGAAATCATCAAGAATTTTGACGAGGGTGGTTGTGGAGGGATGTTCGTTGGGTCAGTCTTCAAGGAGTAAGAGGGAAGAAGACAAGAATAGAAGACGACTAATTATGGAGGAGGATAGTGAGTGTATCGAGGAGCGTTTCCAGGATTCAGATTCAAAGTTGGGAGATTTTAGGAAGGATAGAGGGAGAGAGCATGGTCTTGGAAATGATCAGGAGGAACTGTGACAATTCCTAGAGATGCCAGAAGGACACCTCTTCCACTTCCAGCCCTTCGTTGGAGGAATGGAATAGAAAAAGCAGCCACCACTTGAGAAGGCTGCAGGGAAAGTAGTGTCCTCAGTAGAGAGGGAAAGGGACTGATGAGACTGTTGGGAGTAGGAGTCAAACATATAGAGGATTTTACCAAAGGTTAATCATGAGTTTCAGATATCAGCATGCATAGCTGTCAGGAAATATGTAAGGGCATTATATAACTGAATGGGAATTTGAGACTCATAGATGAGGGATGACATATTTAGGAATTAAATCAGGAAGGTCATTATGCAAACGTAAACCAAAACCAGACTTGCTGCCATCGAGTCTAATCTGACTCATAGCGACCCTACAGGACAGAGTAGAACTGCCCCATAAGATTTCCGAGGAGTGCCTGGTGGATTCAAACTGCCAGCCTTTTGGTTAGCAGCTGAGCTCTTCACCATTGTGCCACCAGGGCTCCATGCACACATAAGTAACTAGAAACATTCGTTTAGCGTTGCAACATACTAAGTTTCTCAAAAATATATTTTAGAAATAAATTCCACTGGTTATGTTAATAGTGGGGTTTGGGAATAAAATGATTTTACTGGTAAATATTTTGTTCAACTCAGACCATTCGCCACAAATTAGCCAACATTTAAATAATTAGCATACAATAAAATAGAAACTTTAAAACTCTTTTGAGAATAGCTTAATCTTTTTTAAATTGGAAGTAAATTCATGGCTTTTGAGTGGAATTTTACCTTCTAATTATTTCTGCAGACTATTCGTGTGGAGGAATGGGTTGGGGATGTGAGTTTGACTCTACACTGACGCTTTAATAAATCTGAGAAATAAGTTTCTGAAAGAGACTGAGATAGTGAGACACACACATACACACATATGGAGAGAGTAAAAGAGAGATAGAAGTCTAAGTATATGTGCTGTAGCACAGATATCCTTAGGGTTTTTTTTTTTTTTTTGTTTGTTTGTTTTAAATCACTGAGCTAAGCAAACTGAGAGAAGCACTTTTACCAATAGGCAAGAGAATGTTGGCAGCTACTGAATAGAAGGAGCTGGTTAGAAGAGGTCAGTCAGTCAGAGAGAGAGAAAGAACATTTAACAAGAACTGCTTAAGTTAAAAGGCATTTGAAATTACTGAGAGACCTTGGAAAAAGTACACCTAGGGTTGCATTATTTATTGATGGAAATAAAATATTTTACAAGGAGTAACTTGATAGTGGGTTTTGGTATTCACTGCTTTAGAAAAGGTAGACTTATATTTCAGCAGCACTAGCATAAATTGATACAGAATGTGAGAATAAATAAAATTCTGAACACATTGTAAGATAGGAAGTAAGAACTGGGTGATATTAGATTATAGTTATTATAAGAATTCAGACTAAAATGTACAGAATTGAGTATCATGGATAAAGAAATTAATATGTGAAATTATGTATATAGTTATGCTTCAATTTTGTTAACATCTTCAAATATTCTTTCAAATATGGTATCCAATACTCTTTTCACAGATACTCTGAAGTATTTATCTTAATCATTCAAAAAGAGAACGTTTAAACAGAGAGAAGAAAAAATTAGATAATGGCAGTCAGGATTTGAATTGAAGTTCATTTAAATGAAAGCTCAATATTCTTTCTAAATTAAAAAAAAAAGTGGAAAAATACAACTCATTTTTAATGCCCATTGTTTGGACCGTGCTTTTTGGTGATTTCAGAAGTCAGTGAAAAGAACAAACTATGATCAAAAGAAGGTTTAAATGCATTAGGTAAACACATTAGATAAGCATAGAGTATAGCTTTTTGTATGGTTCGTGAATTCCTCAGCCTTTGCAGAGTCCTGTCAGTCAAACACACTGGCTTTCCATTAACTCCCACCTCTTTAGGATAAAGGTCCCATATACCTCTGATATGCTAAATTAGTTATCACTGTCAAAGAAGAAAATCTCATACTCTATTAGTAGTGAAAGAAAAAGGATTTTTATTATGGAATAGTACAGCTCGAGCTGGACACTGCTAAGTAAAAATACAAAGCACTCCACCGTTTATGCAGAGTGGGAGGTTTTGATACGTAGAGAACAAAGGAGAGGTGGGGGTTAATGATTAATTTTACATAAAATCAGCTTCAGCTTTGAAGTTCCTTGATAGTTGAAGGTCAGCCATTTGTCTAGGAGGGAGTTACAGTACTTCTTAGGTGAATGGTGGGAGCCAGTTTGGTTATACGTAATTGAAATCATAAACATATTCTTCCCAGGAACAAATTGTTTACATCCTGAGCTTTTGTTCCCTGGGAATACATATTGACCCTGCTTTTCTTTATATCTTGACATGAGTGCCTCCATTTTGAAAGTGTCTGTTTACATTTCCCCCTTTTAATTAAGCCTCTGCTAGGGGGTGCTGATCACCCACAATGGAGTAGCATTTCTTCTGCAAGGACTTTATTTATTTTCCTGAGAAGCTTTGGCTAAATTTTTTTTTCTTCACTTTGCTGAGCTAATAACCCTCATCTTCAGGGTGAGTAGGTTTTATGGGAAGCATCTTAACTGACAGTGTCACATGTGAGGGACATTTCTCAGTCAGGACATAATGACAGAGGTAAAGATGAAACATGCCCAGGGAGACAAAAGGGAAATGATTAAACAACATGATCATTGGTGAAAACCTGTAAAACTAGCATGATTTTATGTGAAGGGTCAAATGGTTTTGAAGTACGGCATTTTATGGACGAAACGTGTTGATCTAAAACAAAATAGCATTTTATAACCACAACAGTAGAGACAATGAGAAATATAAAGATTTCAAAATAAAGTAGCAGCTTTTCCACTGTCCACCCCAGGACGAAAACCACTTATTTGTGATATCAGTTAAGGAAGGAACAGGATCATTGAAGCAAGATACTATACGGTGCATATGATTAACATAGATTGTAATATTAAGACTATTGTCAGGAATATAAACACAGCAGTCAGACTTTATTATGGCACAGGTACATCCTTGGGCTGCAGTGAGAATGTTAAGGGCCATCTATTTTGGAGTACTATTTTTTCTCATATTTGCCATTTCGCCATTGATCTCTGAAGCACATGGGTGCTATCATTTAGGGTAGTTTCTATATACATCTACTCCTCACTTATTGGTTATCTTGTTATCCAACATTTCACATTTACAACAACAGTAAAACATCTACTATCTGAGTATTTGCACACTAACGACGTACGCCTGGTAGGAAGGAATACCGACTTGAGATGCGATATGAATGCTGGCTGTGATAGTTAAGGTTATGTGTCAGCTTGGCTGGGCCATGACTATCTGTGGTTTGACAGTTATGTAATTATGTGATTTGACAGTTAAGTAAGTAAATGATGTAATTTGGCAGTTGTGTAATGATGTCATTCTCGATTTTTTTGCAATACTGATTTTCGCATGATGTTCTGGTCTTAGGAATCTAACCATGTCACTAAGTGAGGAGTGGGTGTATTTGGTTAATGTTTCTACATTTGCTGTAATATCTTCAAGTCCTGCCTGAGATAAGAATGCTGCCCTTGTGTAGTCAACCCAGTGAAACACCTTCTGAGACCATGAAGCCCTTAGTATGGGTACATTAGCTGGTAAAAGAAATGTAGTTGAAATATGTCCTTGAGTCCAGCTCAGGCCCAAAGCATATTTTCAAATGAAGACTGGTGGAATCCAGGGCCAAAGGTTGAATACACATAGCCGAAAGGTGCCATGAGGGACTACCCAAGATACCTGAGTATGGTAGCCAGTTAGTGGCAAACCAGTCATTATCTAGTAAGGTTATAATTGATGCACATTCAGACATTGGAAGTCATCCCATAGGTCTGATGATGGCAGGGTTATTCGTATACATGTAGTTAGACTGTTCCCAGCAAAGGGGAGCAACCTGACAACCTTCCCGCTTGGGGAGTTAGCCAGGTGAATCCATCCCACATTTGTTGATATGGACCTACAATACTAAGAGTACTTTTTGTGCGTTTGGAAGATTCTTCAACTAGCCTTTCTTGGGCAATTTTATCTAGTAAAATCAAGCAATACTGGACAGTGTTTTGTTCTATTGTGCGTAGGGTTGCTATGAGTTGGGACCAAATCGATGACACCTCATGACAGCAACAAGTTTATGAGATCCAAATGGTTTGGACCTCAGATTTAAAAGAACAAAGAGGAGGACTTTAGTCCAGGACAAATTTAAAGTTTCACAAAGCTTGGCTATTTGGGTCTTTATTGTTGCATTAGTTCTTTGTATTAGACCAGAAGACTGAGGATGATAGATGCAATATAGTCTTTGTTAAATGGGAAAACCTTGACACAGTTTATGGATGACTTGGCCAGTAAAATGAGTTCCGTGGTCCCTACAATGTGTTTTTTGTAGTCCCCAGGTGGGTGTGAAGATTGTAAGGATTTTTTTTTTTTTTTTTTTGCTACAAAGGCTATGGTAGCACAACACGGGAAGGAGTCTATCCAAATCATTACTAATACATATTTATAACCATTGGAAGGTAGAAGCTGAATAAAATCTAGCTGCTATTCAAGCATAGGCCGAGAAACTAAAGGGTATTGTCCAGGTAGGACTTTAAGGTGTTTTCCGGGATTGTAGTGAGTGCAAATAGAGCAATGGGTGGCAACACGTTTGACATCCTTGAAAAACTTTTCCCACCAATTTTTTTTTTTTTAAGATCTCAGTCACTTTATCTCATCCCATGTGGGAACCTTCGTGTAATGCTTGCATCATAAGAACATGCAGGACTTTAGGTAAGATGGTGTTCTCATTAGTAGGCTCCGTTCACAATTAGGTGGCAGGATTTTGGTAATAGTGTTCCTTTTTCCATTCCTTAATTTTGTCTATTTGGGCCAATTCGTTGGTGTTTTAGAAGTTTTTCTAAAGTTAATTCATGAAAGTCAGAGTTATCAATACACAAATTTGCGAAGTCCTTTATTTATCATAAGTGCAGAAATAAATTGACAGGCAGCTTGCTTGGCTACTATATCAGCAAGATTATGTTCTTGAATTTCTTCAGATTGGGGTATTACTTTTGGTTGGTGAGCTTATATTTTTATTTCAGAATTGTCAGAGAGGAGCAATAGGGCATCTAGTAGGTCCACTACTAAAGCTCCTATTTTAATGGCTTTTCTGGAGGAGGTTAAAATCCTGTTTCATAACATGCCAAAATTATGTACACTTCCAAATGAATATCTACTGTTAGTGAAAATAGTAACAGATTTTCCAGAAGCAATTCTACAAGCTCTAGTGAGGGCAGTTAATTTGGCTTGTTGAGGTGAAGTGTCTTCAGGGAGATCCTGACTTTCGAGGACTTCAGTAAATGTAGTAACAGCATACCTAGCTTGATAGTGAAGACTAGCAGGGTTAGGTTTCAAGTAGAAACTATCCACAAACAAAACTGAATCAGGGCTAGTTAAAAAGGTGTCTTTTAAGTTTTTCTGAGGAGTTAAAAGTTGCTCAGTCACGTCTAGACAATCATGTGTAGGATCGTTGTTTTCATTAGTTGCATGGAGAAGAGTAGCTGGATTTAAATAGGCCATGAAGTGTAGTCTAATGTTAGATGCAGCCAGGAGGAGAACTTTATAGGAGGTGAGCCTGCTGGCAGAAAGGTGTCATGTCAAGGCAAAATTAAGTAAGGCAGATACAGCCTGGGGCACATAGACATCTAAAGTTTCCGAGCACTACATCTGCTGTGGTTCCACTAGTTTGGCAGTATAAGCCACAGCCCTAAGGTAGTGAGGATATCCTCTCGCTACAAGGTAAATCTGTAGGCTATAACAACGTACAGGTCTTGGTTGTTCTCCATGTTTTTGTGTTAGTATACCTAAAGAGTTTCCAGACACTTCATATACAAATAAGGAAAAATCTAGGTGGTGATTAGGAAAACCTGGAGCAAGCGTGGTCATTAAAGTCCTTTTAATGAAACTGTGGTGCAATTTGGAATGAAATCTGGCTCAGGGGCTTTTAAATATTTGTATAAAAATTGAGCCAACAAAGAAATATTGGAAATCCAGGTCTGACAATAGCAGCAGAGTCCTGGAAACTTACATAGCTGTTTCTTAGTTTGGGGTATAGGAAAGACGAGAATAGCTTCTTCCCACATAGGATCAAAAGAGATCCCGTCTGCAGAAATAGGTGGCTCAAATATTTAACAGAAGACTGAGGCAGTTGTAATTTTTTTTTTGCTGATCCCTCCTGATAACATGTCCAAAGTAAGTGAGACATAGTCTCACAGTCCTCACTTCTAAGGAGTATTATGGCTGTATTTCTTCCAAGACAGATTTCTTTGATCTTTTGGCAGTCTATGGTATATTCAATATTCTTCATCAACACCGTAATTCAAAGGCATGAATTCCTCTTTGGTCTTCCTTACTCATTGTCCAGCTTTTGCATGCATATGAGGCAATTGAAAACATCATGGCTTGGGTCAGGTGCACCTTAGTCTTCTAGGTGATACCTTTGCTTTTTAACACTCTAAAGAGGTCTTTTACTGAAGATTCGTTCAACGCAGTCTGTCATTTGATATCTTGACTGCTGTTTCCATGGGTGTTGATTGTGGATCCAAGTAAAATGAAATCCTTAACAACTTCAGTCTTTTCTCTGTATATCATGATGTTGCTTATTGGCCCAGTCATGAGGATTTTTGTTTTCTATATATTAAAGTGTAAATCATACTGAAGACTGTGGTCTTTGATCTTCATCAGTAAGTGCTTCAAGTCCTCTTCCCTTTCAGCAAGCAGGGTTTTGTCATCTGCATAATGCAGGTTGTTAATGAGTCTTCTGCCAAACCTGATGCCCCGTTCTTCTTCATGTGTCCAGCTTCTCGGATTACTTGCTCAGCATAAAGATTTAATAAGTATAGTGAAAGGGTACAACCCTGACTCACACTTTTCTTGATTTTAAACCATGTAGTATCCCCTTGTTCTGTTTGAATGAGTGCCCCTTGGTCTATGTACAGGTTCCTCATGAGCACAATTAAGTCTTCTGGGATTTCTATTGTTTGTAATGTTATCCATAATTTGTTATGATCCACAGAGTCAAATGCCTTTGCATAGTCAATAAAACACAGGAAAACATCTTTCTGATATTTGCTTTCAACCAGGATCCATTTAACATCAACACCGATATCGCTGGTTCTGTGTCCTCTTCTGAATTGGGCTTGAATTTCTGGCATTTCCCTGTCAATGTACTGATGCTGCCACTTTGGTGGCCTATTAATTTTTAGGAACTAGGGAAAAGATGTCAGAAGAGGGAGGACTAGGCTGAGTCTCATTCTGGAGAGGTATGATAAGGGCTTGCATATAGCAAATGCTTCTTCTTGCTGAATATTGTCTAATTCAGAGCCTGTCTATTTACTTAGGTATATCAGGCAGACTGAATAATATTTCCCCTTTTCATTAAATTATAAATGGAAATTCCATTTGGATAAAAGGTCATTTCCCAATTGATTGCCAGGGGTATCAGAACTGAGGAAAAAAGAGTAAATGTTTAATAGGACCAAGACATATTGGAACAAGTTGTGAATTAACATTTGTTATGATTGGTGACTCCCACTACCTTTGAGATTTTAGTACTCCAGGGAAGGGGCTGTTATAAACAGGTAGGGTTAATAGCAAACAGGGCAACTCCAGTATCAATTAAAATTTGCCAAGTTCTCCATAAATAAGTACAGTAGTTTCTTTTTGTGGATTAAGGTGCCACCACTGGAAAAGTCCCTGTTTTGTCCCTGGAGCCCCATCATTCTGAATCAGACTGTAGAGTTCTTTTTTTTTTTTTTTTAAAGGTGGGATATGCCAGTCTTTTAGTTTTTAACTTATAGTATTCATCTTTCCAGTGGCCAGGTTTTATGACAGCAATGACAGATATCTGTCTTTTTGCCATTGGAAGGTTTTGCATTTTTCTTTGGATTGGGAGATTGTAATTGTTGTAAGTGAAGGACCATTACTTTATTAGCTTTAGAAACTCTTTTGGCTTCTAGAGTTTGGGAAAGTTTGTAGGCTAAGGTTGGTTAGCTCAACAAGAGGAGCTGTCTCCCAGTCTGATCGATATCACTTTACTAAGGCTGAGATCTCAGGTTTAAGATGGGATATAAAAACAACACTGAAAGCGCTGGAGGTACCAGGCATGGTCAAAGTAATGCCAGAGTGTTTGGAAAGCTTTGGGAGCAGTCGAGTAGGATAATCATAGACACTTGCATCTTTATTTTAATCCTATCAATCATCGGAGAAAAAGTCTTAGGGATGGCCTCTAGCACTCTTTTATTCCAACAGCTCAGTGGCCATTTTATTAATATTTAAGGCTAAACTGACTGTGGGGTCTTTTCATTCTGCATTTTCTAACCATATTTGTGCTTCCCCTTGGCCAATAATTGAGTGAACAAGCTGATGTAAGTCGAAGAGTCCAGGTTGGTAGATTTCAACAAGGATTCTAAATTATTCAGAAAATTTGTAAGGGTCCTTAGAGAGCTTAGGAAAATCTTTTACAATGTTACATAATTTGAGTGTTCATGGGGCAGAACTGATGTGAGAAGAAGCTTCAGCATCACCACTATGGTAAATTTTACAAGGCATTTTAGGCAGTTTTATTTTAGCCAAGAGAGGTGTTTGGTGTAGCTGATTTTTTAGAGAAAAAGGGGAGTTCAGATAATGTGTTATCAGAGGAGTAGAAGGGTAAAAAGAGGTAGCAGCCAGCAGGGGAGCAGAAGGAGTGGGAGTTGAAGTTTTATCTGAAATTTGACATTGTATTTATTTATTCTGCTTAGTTAGTTTAGAGACAGTGTCCTGCAGGGGAGCAATTTTACTGTCTTGATGTCTCTTAGAGACCCCAATATGCCAATCAAAGTAGGCATCCCACTGGGACTGTTTAATCTGGGATTCTCTAATGGTTCTCTAATTTACTGCACAGAAAACTTAATTTAGAGATATCAAAAGACCCCCAAAGTGGCCACTGATGTTCCAAACTGTTTATAGTGAGGTTATGCCAAACAGACAAGAACATGCATGATAAGGGACCATAATGTTTGTTCAGTGAGCCAGGGCCCCAGAAGGTGACTTCAAATCGTCTTTATATACGGCATTCCCCATTTTATGATGATCAAACCAAAAAACCAAACCCACTGCTTTTGAGTCAATCCTGACTCATAGCCACCCTACAGGACAGAGTAGAACTGCCCCCATTGGGTTCCGAGGCTATGAATCTTTATGGAAACAGACTGTCATATCTTTGTCCCATGGAATGGCTGGTGGGTTCGAAGTGGGGACCTTCGGGTTAGCAGCCAGTGGTTAACCACAGGACCACCAAGGCTCCTTCTTTATGATGACAATAACAATAAATTTTATTTGCAAGAATCAAAAGAAATCCACGATATATCTAGAAGAGCTATCCACGAAAGGAGCAGAGCTCAAATTCAAGTGTTCTTACCATAACCAATTCCTGAGAAGTTGCAGAGGTAGAGAGCCAAAATGTTTCAGCAGGTGCCATGCCCATGTTTGAACAATGCTGTGGGGATTGCTAAGGATCATGCACCTATGAATCCCTCTTCTGACACCAGAAATGTCAAAGAAGAAAATCTCACACTCTGTTAGGAGTGAAGGAAAAAGGAGTTTTATAGTAGAATAATACAACTTGAGCTAAGCAGTGCTAATTAAAAATACAAAACACTGCACTGTTTGTGTGGAGTAGGGGGGTTTATACATAGAGAACAAAGGAGAAGTAGGAGGTTAATGATTAATTACAGATAAAATCAGCTTCAGCTTTGAAATTCTTTGAGAATTAGAGGTCAGCCATTTGGCTAGGAGGGAGTGATGATATTCCTTAGGTGAATGGTGCCAGTCTGGTTATACATGATTATTGTCATAAACACATTCTTCCCAGGAGCAAATTATTTACATCCTGAACTTTTGCTCTCTGGGAATACATGTTGTCTTAGTCATCTAGTACTGCTCTAACAGAAATACCACAAGTGGATGGCTTTAACAAAGAGAAGTTTATTCTCTTAGTCCAGTAGGCCAAGTCCAAATTTAGGGTGTCAGCTCCAAGGGACTGCTTTCTCTGTCGGCTCTGGAGGAAGGTGTATGTCATCAATCTTCACTTGGTCTGGAAGGTCCTTGTGGTGCGTCAGTCTTCCCTTGGTCTGGGAGCATCTCAGCGCAGGAACCTCAGGTTCAAAGGACACGCTCTGCTCCTGGCACTGCTTTCTTGGTGGTGTGAAGTTCCCGTGTCTTTCTGCTCATTTCTCTCTTTTATATCTCAAAAGAGATTGGATTAAGACACTGTCCAGTCTTGTAAGCCTCATCAGTATAACCTCATCACAGTGATAGAACTTACAACACGTAAGGAGATCACATATAATCTCATCATAGTGATAGAGTTTACAACACATAAGGAAATCACATCAGATTACACAATCATACAGTAGTGTGAATTATGAGCCAGTCAAGTTGACAGACATTTTTGGGGGACACGATTCAATCCATGACACGTGTTGACCTTGTCTTTCTTTATGTTTTGACGTGAGTGCCTCCATTTTGAAACTTCCCCTTTACATAACCAAAAAAAAAGAAAACAAACAAACAAAATATTTGCTGTCAAGTCAGTTCAGACTCATGGTGACCCTATGTGTGTCAGAATACAACTGTGCATCATAAGGTTCTCTATGGCTGATTTTCCTAAAGTAGATCAAGAAGGCTTTCTTTCCAGGTGCCTCTGGGGAGACTCGAACCTCTAACCTTTTAGTTAATAGCTAAACTCTTTATTTGCGACACTATGGGACTCCTCAGTTATCACTCATACATCTAATTTTCAACAACTAAATTTCTGTTGATATATCTTTTCAGATATAGTCTGCATTATGTTTTCTCTTATATATGTATATTTTTGTGCCTTTACAATCACACTAGTGGGAAATCGGGATATAAATGCTGTGATAAATTTGCTATATTGTTTTCAACGATTTCTTTAAATACATAATTAAAATTAATTAAAATCATAAATTTATTACTGACTAATGATGGAAGTGTTAAAATTTTAATACATTAACATAGATTCACAATTATAATTGTGTGTTTTAACTATGGAAGTTAAAATAACAATGAATGAAAATAAAGCATCCCTGAAAAGAATCGAACACAACTATAATAATTTTACTTATTCTGGGCATATTTACTCTAGATAATCTATGTTAAGAATTTACTGTGCTTGGTAATTTGGAGAGTAAGAAGATGAAATAAACATTGATTACTGCCTTCCAAGTATGTAAAGTCTAGCAAATAACCATTATATTTGATAGAAAAGGAGCAAACGTCAAAAGGGGATACATAAAACGTCATGGGTATGTTTTTCAGGGGAACCCGGAAAGGCATTGTGAATTAATTGTGATGAGTTTGGCGAATGAAAGTTAGAAACAATTTGGAGGTGGGGAAAGTAGCTAAGGGTGAGAACTGGGCCTTCTAGGCAAGAGAAAATAATATGTGAAAATTAAAATGCTGAAATGAGAAAGAAGTACAGCTGAGCTAGACGGTCAGAGATGTGAAACAGGGTGATGTTAAAAACTAAAACTTAAAGAAAATGAAATATAAGGTTTATTCTGAGCAGTTATTATATATGCATATAGGGAGACAATTTTGATTCCAGGAAAAGCAAATGGCTGGAAGTTTGCTACTTAAAATGAAGCTTATAAAGACAAGAGGAGGGAGAAAAATAGAAGACTAACCATTGGCTAATCTTAACAGGAAATCCTAGACAACTTCAGTCTTTTCTCTGTTTATCATGATGTTGCTTATTTGTCTAGTCGTGAGGATTTTTGTTTTCTTTATGTTGAGGTGTAATCAATAGTGAAGGCTGTAGTCTTTGATCTTCATCAGTAAGTGCCTCAAGTCCTCTTCACTTTCAGCAAGCAAGGTTGTGACATCTGCATAACACAGGTTGTTAAGAAGTCTTCCTCCAGTCCTGAGGCCTTGCTCTTCTTCATATAGTCTAGCTTCTCGGATTATTTGCTAAGCATAAAGATTGAATAAGTATGGTGAAAGGGTACAACCCTGATGCACACCTTTCCTAACTTTAAACCACGCAGTATCCCCTTGTTCTGTTTGAATAGCTGCCTCTTGGTCTATGTACAGGTACCTCATGAGCAAAATTAAGTGTCCTGGGATTCCCTTTCTTTGCAATGTTATCCATAATTTGTTACAGTCCACACAATTGAATACCTTTGCATAGTCAATAAAACACAGGTGAACATCTTTGTGGTATTCTCTACTTTCCGCCGGGATCCATCTGACATCAGCAATGATATTTCTCATTCCATGTCCTCTTCTGAATTGCGCTTCAATTTCTGTACTGCTGTCAGTGTACTGCTGCAACCACTTTTCAATGATCTTCAGCAAAATTTTATTTGTGTGTGATACTAATGATCTTGTTTGATAATTTCCACGTTCAGTGGGATCAGCTTTCTTTGGAATAGGTATAAATATGAATCTCTTCCAGTCTGTCGGCCAGGTAGCTGTCTTCCAGATTTCTTGGCACGGTTGAGTAATCACTTCCATCTGTTTGTTGAAACATCTCAGTTGCTATTCTGTCAATTGCTGGAGACTTGCTTTTTGCCGGTACTTTCATTGCAGCTTGGACCTCTTCCATCAGTACTGTCGATTCTTGATCATATGCTACCTCCTGAAATGGTTGAACGTTGTCCATTTCTTTTTGGTATAATGACTCTGTGTATTCCTTCCATCTTCTTTCGATTCTTCCTGCATCATTTAATATTTTCCCCATAGAATCCTTCAATATTGCAACTCGAGGTTTGAATTTTTTAGTCAGTTCTTTCAGCTTGAGAAATGCTGAGCATGTTGTTTCTTTTGGTATTCTAACTCCAGGTCTTTGCACATGTCATTATAATACTTTGTCTTCTTGAGCTGCCCCCTGAAATCTTCTGTTTCAGATCTTTTACTTCATCATTTCTTCCAATTGCTTTAGCTACTTGACTTTAAAGAGCAAGTTTCAGAGTCTCTTCTGACATCCATTTTAGTCTTTTCTTTCTTTCTTGTCTTTTTAATGCCCTTTCTTTCTTTATGTATGATGTCCTTGATGTTATTCCACAACTTAGCTGGTCTTTGGTCATTAGTGTTCAATGTATCAAATCTGTTTTGAGGTGATCTTTAAATTCAGTTGGGATATACTCAAGGTCGTACTTTTGCTCTCCTGTGCTTGTTCTAATTTTCTTCAGCTTCAGCTTCAACTTGCATATAAGCAGTTGATGATCTGTTATGCAATCGGCCCCGGTCTTGTTCTGACTCATGATATCAAGCTTTTCCATTGTCTCTTTCCACAGATGTAATCAATTTGATTCCTGCGTAATCCATCCAGCGAGGTCCACTTATATAGCACTGTTTATATTGTTGAAAAAAGATATTTACAATGAAGAAGTTGTTAGTCTTGCAAAATTCTATCACGCAATCTCTGACATCATTTCTATCACCAAGGCTGTATTTTCCAACTACCGATACTTCGTTTCCAACTTTCACATTCCAATCACTAGTAATTATCAATGCATCCTGATTGCATGTTCAATCATTTTCAGACTATAGAAGTAGGTAAAAATCTTCAATTGCTTCATCTTTGGCCTTACTTGTTGGTGTGTAAATTTGAATAACAGTTGTATCGACTGGTATTCCTTGTAGATGAGTGGATATTATCATATCACTGGCAGCACTGTACTTCAGGATAGATCTTGCAGTGTTCTTTTGACAATGAATGTAACACCAGTCCTCTTCAAGTTGTCTTTCTCAGCATAGTAGACCATATGATTTTACGATTCAAAATGGCCAATACCAGTACATTTCAGCTCACTAATGCCTAGAGTATCGATGTTTATGTGTTCCATTTCATTTTTGGCAATTCCCAATTTTCATAGATTCACACTTTGTACATTCCACATTCTAATTATTAATGGATGTTTGCAGCTGTTCTCCATTTTGAGTCTTGCCACATAGGCAAATGAAGGTCCTGAAAGATTGACTACATCCATGTCATTAAGGTCGATTCTGCTTTGAAGAGGCAGCTTTTCTCCAGTCATCTTTTGAATGCTTTCCAACCTGAGGGGCTCATCCTCTCGCACTATATGAGTCAGTGTTCTGCCTCTATTCATAAGGTTTTCACTGGCTAACTCTTTTCAGAAGTAGACCATCAGGTCCTTCTTCCTAGTTTGTCTTAGTTTGGAAGCTCAGCTGAAACCTGTCCCCCATGGGTGACCCTGCTGGTATTTGTATATTGGTGGCATAGCTTCCAGCATCACAGGAACACGCCAGCCCCCACAGCATGACAGACTGACAAACTGATTGAAGTTTTCAAGGATTTCATTTTACTTGGATCTGCAATCAACATTCATGGAAGCATCACTCAAAAAATCAAACAACATATTGCACTGGGCAAATCTGCTGCAAAAGACCTCTTTAAAGTGTTAAAAAGCAAAGATATCACCTTGAGGACTAAGGTACGTCCGACCCAAGCCATGGTGTTTTCAGTTGCCTCATTTGCATGCAAAAGTTGGACTATAAATAAGGAAGACCAAAGAAGAATTGATGCCTTTGAATTGCGGTGTTAATGAAGAATATTGACTATACCATGGACTGCCCAAAGAACTAACAAATCTGTCTTGAAATAAGTACAGCTAGAATGCTCCTTCGAACCAGGAATGGCGAGACTATATCTCACATACGTTGGACATGTTGTCAGGAGGGATCAGTCCCTGGAGAAGGACATCATGCTTGGTAAAGTAGAGGGTCAGGGAAAAAGAGGAAGACCTTCAACGAGATGAATGGACACAGTGGTTGCAGCAACAGCCTCAAGTATAACAGTTTTGAGGATGGTTCAAGACTGGGCAGTGTTTCGTTCTTTTGTACATAGTGTTGCTATGGGTTGGACCTGACTGGAGGGTACCTACCAACAGTAACAATCTTAACATGATTGTTTGAACCTTGTCTCCCCCTTTGACTGAGATCAACTGATATTAGGTCACAAGGTGATCTCTTGCCCTCCACCCACCTACAGCCACATCTTTTGAAATTAAAATTTAGTAAGCCTGGCTTTGAACATGAAAGAAAATGTTAGCAACTTTAGGTGAAAAAAAGCCACTGGCAGGATTAATTTTGGTAAGGAGTTTCTTTACAGTGAATATTTGGTTTCATGGGTCAGAAAACCTTGAAATCAAATAAGATGTCTGTCATTTAATTTTTCTATTTTACAATGAAAAGCAAGTTTGAAATTGGTTGGACTTTGGAGGTTTTCCTGTAAACAGTGAGGAACATTAAAGATTGTAAGCAAGCGTGTGAGATACTAAGAATTGTTCATCAAGATTAGTCCAGCAACTGCTGAAAATTTTACTGAGGGATTATATTTGAAATTATAAAAGTATAAAAGATGGAATTCAGTTATGATGTCTGTTTGTTGCAATCTCCTTACCTGGAGCAGAGGCCACAGAGCCACAAAATGTAGGAACATTTCAAGGGTAATTAAGAGGGACTGCGGGAGGATTAGTGAAGTCTGGTATGAGAGTGAGAAACTGCTGGGGGCCACAATCCAAGCTGTATGAATTCAAAGACCCAACTCATGCAAATTTATCCAAGATGTCTTTCCTCAATACTCCCATTCAAAGAGAGTCTGTGTCTTGCATCTCTTTCCACTGTAATCCACTCTTAACGGAGTGAAGTTCTTAATTTCAAGAAAATTAATTGCATTGTATAGTTCATGTAAGTACCCACGTTGAAATATTATTTACTATGATACAAGCAAACGTAAAGGATTCCCTTTTTATGAAAAGGAGTCCAAAGGTGATTCAAGCGCAGAAAGCAATTTGCTTTTGAAAAGTCACAGCCTTGAAAACTCTATGGAGCAGTTCTGCTGTGCACACATGGGTCGCCTTGAGTTGGAATTGACTCTGTAGTAACTGGTTTTCATGGAAACTGCACTTTCCAGTCTAAATATTTTCCACCGAAAGTATCGTAAACAGGTCCTCTTTGATGTGCCTTCAGGGTCATATCCTTTTGACATCCTGTAACTGTCCTCACCTGATACTCAAACATACTTCTTGCAAACATTTTATTTTTATCTTAGTGCCTTTCTTTGAGTTGTCTCTTCAGAATTACTACATTGAGCTGATTTGGTAAAGTGTATTTGAAACTTGCAGTGATTTGGTTTTTCTCTTCATTTTAATTTAGATGACTTTGGAAATTGGGAACAGTGCTAGCAAGAAGAATATAAATTACCAGAAAACCCTAAAGACTAATTTTAGCCAGAACTTTCAATCTCCTTGTCAACATTTTTGTAAACTTAACATTCTGTTATATTTAGTGGTAAAGTTTTGCATCTTTTGTATTTCTTCAAACATTGAAGAAGATGCTACTAAGCAGTAAAATGACCAACAATGAAGGATAATGAAGAAAAATTTTTATTCAAAGGCTTGAATAATCCATAAATTTAATAACCACCTCTAAAACCTATTACCTTCCCCAACAGTGAATATTTCTCTGGTCCACAATTTGGTCCCCTCCTTCAATTTTCAAAGTCCGTATAATATCAGGTGAATAACTGCAGATTTTTCCTGATTATCTTATCCATTCCATTTTTCTCTTTCCAAAGAGTTTGTAAGATTTAAAAAATGTCACATAATAAAAACAATAAAGAAAATCCAAAGAAATACTGAGTAGGTGGTTAATTTTAATTCTTCTTTATTATTTCAATATTTTCCTACATATCCATATCATCCGTCTTTACTCCTAAAGTCCTGTAGCTTTTAGGTGTTGCCTCTATCACATTGGATTATATAGATGATTTACTTTCAACTATCATACATGTCATATTGTATCACAGTTGTTAAAACTCTTAGACAAAATGCTCTGATTACTTTCCATGCCCTATTTTGGCAATTTAGTCAAATTATTCCTGTGAATTATTAATGTCTATTGGTAAGAAATTAAAATTTTTTTAAGGAATCTGCTTTATCTTATGATATCATAAGGACTAAGTAAATGAAGATACAATTTCAGATATGTTAAGTGCTACCTGGAAATAAAGTGGAGCCCTGGTACCTCAGTGGGTAATTGCTTGGCTGCTAACCAAAAGGTCAGCAGATCGAATCCACCAGCTGCTCCTAGGAAACCCTATGGGGCAGTTCTGCTCTGTCCTGTAGAATTGCTATGACTTGGAATCAACTTGATGGCAATAGGCTTTTGTGATCGTTGTTGTTAGGAAATAAAACCAGTCTGAACGGATAGAGTGATGGACAATGTTAGTAAGGGCAAGAGAAAACACACCTTTGAGAAGGTGACATTTTAGTAAAATGTAATGAAAGAGTTTGCGACTCTGCAATACGAACAGTAGGGTTTGTTAATGGCAACCAACAAGACTGGTGTACCTAGAGTAGAGGAGGAGGTGAGTGAACGGAGATGGGCTCACAAAGGAAGGCAAGGGTCACCTTGTACACTGAAGTGGATAATTTATAGAAATCATTGAACATTAAAATGCAAATAAAAACTCCTATAATCAGCACCTAATTTTCACCTGGCATCAAGGACAGTGCCTGGAACTTAGAAAAAGTTTAAAAAATTTAATATTTAGGAGTTGAATAAGTTACTAACTCCATATTAACTTAATTACTATGTGTTTATAAATTTTTATAATAAATCTTGTGGTTCTGCAAGGCAAATCTTTGCCACTTTGTTCTTTAGGGAAATCTTGGATATTTTTGCATTATGTACTTCCGGAAGAATTTTGGTATCAACCAGCCAAATTTCATGAATAAACTTGATCTGACTGACGAGAATTACAGCCAGTCATTAATTTTGAACGAAATGTCATATTAAAGTTATTGAGTCTTTTTATCAGTGAACAGAACATAGTTATCTGTTTACTGAGGTCTTCCCAATGGCAACCAGTTCACTGTTTTTCTCTTTAAATGGGTCTAATCTGAAAGTGAAGAGGACTTGAAGCACTTACTGATGAAGATCAGACCTTTTCTTTTTGTTAGGTGTCATCGATTTGGTTCCAGCTCATAGTGACCCTACATACAACATAACCAAACACTGCTTCAGTCCTGCACCATCCTGACAATAATTGCTATGTTTGAGCCCATTATTCTGGTCATTGTGTCAATCCATCTCATTGAGTCTTCCTCTTTTTCACTGACCCTCTACTTTACCAAGCATGATGTCCTTCTACAGAGACTGGTACCTCCTGATAACATGACCAGAATATGTGAGACAAAGTTTCACCATCCTCGCTTCTAAGGAGGATTCTGGCTGTATTTCTTCAAAAACGGATTTGTTCATTCTTCCGGCAGTCTATGGTGTATTCAGTATTCTTCAGCAACAAGATAATTCAAAGGCATCAATGCTTCTTTGGTCTACCTTATTCAGTGTCCTGCTTTCACATGAATTTGAGGTGATCGAAAACTCCATGGCTTGGGTCAGGCACATCTTAGTCCTCAAAGTAGCATTTTTGGTTTGTAATACTTTAAAGAGGTCTTTTGCAGCAGATTTGCCCAGTGCAGTATGTTGTTTAATTTCTTTTGTCAATGCAGTATGTTGTTTAATTTCTTTTGTGCTGCTTACATGGGTGTTGATTGTGGATGAAAGTAAAATGAAATCCTTGACAACTTCAATATTTTCTCTGTTTATCATGATGTTGCTTACTGGTCCAGTTGAGAGAATTTTTGTTTTCTTTATGTTGAGGTGTAATCCATACTGAAGGCTGTATAGTCTTTGATCTTCATCAGTAAGTGCTTAAGTTTTCAGCAACCAAGATCGTGTTATCTGCATATCACAGGTTATTAATGAATCTTCCTCTAATCCAGAGACAGTGTTCTTCTTCATATAGTTCAAAAACCAAACCCATTGATATCAAGTCGATTCCGACTCACAGCAACCCTATAGATAGAGTAGAACTGCCACGTAGTATTTCCAAAGAGCGACTGCTGGATTCAAACTACTGGTGGAGTCGAAGTTTGACCTTTTGATTAGCAACCAAGCTCTTAACCACTGCACCCACAAGATCTAATCATATAGTCCAGCTTCTCGCATTGCTTGCTCAGCATACAGATTGAAGAAGTATAGTGAAAGGATAAACCCTCTGCGGCACACTTTTCCTGATTTTAAACCATGCAATATCCCGTTGTTGTGTTTAAACAACTTCCTCTTGGTCTATGTACAGGTTCCCCATAAACACAATTAAGTGTTTTGGAATTCCTACTTTGCAAAGTTTTCCATCATTTGTTATAATCCATGGAGTGAAATGCCTTTGTGTAGTCAGTAAACCACAGGTAAACATCATTCTGAGATGTTTTGCTTTGAGCGCAGATCCATCTGACATGAGCAATGATGTCCCTTGTTCCAGATCCTCTTCTGAATCTGGCTTCAACTTCTGGCAGTTCCTTGTCCATGTACTGCTGCAACTACTACTGAATTATCTTCAGCAAAATTTTCATTGCATATGATATCAATGATATTATTCAATAAAAATTTCCACATTCTGTTGATCACCTTTTTTTGGAATGGGCACAGGTATGGATCTCTTCCAGCCAGTTGGTTAGGTAGCTGTCTTCCAAATTTCCTGGCGTAGGTGAGTGAACACTTTTAGTGCTGCATCCATTTGTTGAAACATCTCAATGGGTATTCTGTCAGTTCCTGGAGCCTTGTTTTTCTCCAGTGCCTTCTGTGCAGCTTGGACTTCTTCCTTTAATACCATCGGTTCTTGATTGTATGCAACCTCCTGAAATAGGTGAATGTCAGCCACATCTTTTTGGTATAGTGACTCTGTGTATTCCTTCCATCTTCTTTTGATGATTCCTGTGTCTTTCAATTTTTTTTTTCTTTTTTTTATATTTTATTGTACTTCAGGTGAAGGCTTACAGAACAAATAGTATCTCATGGAACAGTAGTACACATGTTGTTTTATGACATTGGTTAACAACCCCACAACATATTAACCCTCTAAATTCTCAACCTTTTTTTCTTTTTTTTTTTTGGTGAAAATACACATAGCCAACACCATTTCGAAAATTTCTACATACACAGTTCAGTGACATTGACTACGCTCTTCCAATTGTGCTGTTATTCTCACTTAAGATGAAGGCTTACAG
>NW_004444217.1:513978-523526 GCF_000243295.1 Trichechus manatus latirostris
CCTCTGTTGTGATCCTGGTCAGAGCAGTCAGCGGTGGTAGCCGGGCACCATCTAGCTGTACTGGACTCAGTCCGGTGGAGGTCTTGGTAGCTGTGGACAGTTAGTCCTTTGGACGAATCTTTTCGTTGTATCCTGTTCTCTTCATTCTCCCTTGCTCCCGAAGGGATGAGACCAGTGGAGTATCTTAGATGGCCACTCACAGGCTTTTATGTCTTTCAATATTTTGTTCATAGAATCCTTCAGTATTGAAACTCTAGGTTTGTATTTTTTCTTCAATTCTTTTGGCTTGAGAAATGCTAAGCAGTTCTTCCATTTTGGTATTCTAACTCCAGGTCTTTGCACATTTCATTATAATACTTTACTTTGTTTTCCTCACCCGCTCTGTCTTGGTTTTCTAGTGGTGCTATAACAGAAGTACTATAAGTGGATGGCTTTAACAAAGATAAATTTATTCTCTCACAATACAGTAGGCTAGAAGTGCAAATTCAGGGCAGCAGCTCCAGGGGAAGGCTCTCTCTCTCTGTCGGTTCTGGGGAAAAGGTCTTTTTCATCAATCTTCCCCTGGTTGAGGAGCTTCTCTGCATAGGAACCTTGTGTCCAAAGGATGAGCTCAGCTCCTTGTGCTGCTTTCTTGGTGGTATGAGGTACCCATGTCTTTCTACTCGCTTCTCTCTTTTATGTCTCAAAAGAGACTGGTTTAAGACACAATGTAATCTTGTAGGTCTCATCAACATAACTACTGCTAATCCACCGCATTAACATCACAATGATAGGATTTACAACACACAGGAAAATCACAGCAGCTGACAAAATGATGGACAGTCACACAATACTGGGAATAATATCCTAGCTAAATTGATACACTTATTTTTTGGGGACAGTTCAATCCATGAGACAGCCTTTTGAAATATTCTGCTCAGCTCTTTTATGTCATCATTTTGTCTTTTCGTTTCAACTACTCTAAGTTCAGACGAAGTTTCAGAGGCTCTTTTGACAGCATTTTGTCCTTTTTTTCTTTCCTTTCTTTTGAATGACGTTTTTTTTCCTTCATGTGTGATGTTCTTGATGTCATCCCCAAACTTGTCTGCTCTTTGGTCATTAGTGTTCAGTGCATCAAAACAATTCTCGAGATGGTCTCTAAATTCAGGTAGGATATACTCAGGGTCATACTTTGGCTCTCATGGACTTGTTTTAATTTGTTCAGCTTCAGCTTGTCCTTGCGTATGAGCAGTTGATGGTCTCCTCCACAGTCAGCCCCTGACCTTGTTCTGATTAATGATATTGAGCTTCTCCTTTGTCTCTTTCTAAAAATGTAGTCAATTTGATTCCTCTATTCCGTCCAGTAAGGTCCACATGTATTATCATCATTTATGTTGTTGAGCAAAGATATTTGCAATGAATAAGTTGTTGGTCTTGCAAAATTCTATTACGTGATCTCCGGTGTTGTGTCTGTCACCAAGGCCATATTTGCCAACTAATGATCCTTCTTTGTTTCCAACGTTCACATTCTAGTCACCAGTGATTATCAGTGAGTCTTGATTGGATGTTTGATCAACTGCAGTTTGCAGAAGTCGATAAAAATATTCCGTGTCTTCATCTTTGGCATTGGTGGTTTGTGTGTAAATTCGAGTAATAGTTGTATTAACTGGTCTTCCTTGTAGGTGTGCTGGTATTATCCTATCACGGGAAGCATTGTACTTCAGAAAAGATCTTGAAGTGTTCTTTTGACGATGAATACTATGCCATTCTTCAAATTGTCATTCCTAACATAACAGAGTATGTAATTGTCTAATTCAAAACGGTTAATACCAGTCCATTTCAGCTCACTAATGCCTAGGATATCGATCTTTATGTGGTCCATTTCATTTTTGACGCCTTTTAATTTTCCTAGATTCATACTTTGTACCTTCTTCGTTTCAATTATTAATGGATGTTTGCAGCTGTTTCTTCTCATTTTGAGTCTTGCCACATCAGCAAATGGGTTCCTGAAAGCTTTGCTCCATCCGTGTCAATAAGGTCAACTCTACTTTGAAGAGGCACCTCTTCCCCATTCATACTGAGTACCTTCCAACCTGAGGGGCTTATTTTCCAGTATTACATCAGAGAGTGTTCTGATATTTATAAGGTTTTCACTGGCAAATTTTTTTTAGAAGTAGATTGCCAGGTCGTTCTTCCTAGTCTGTCTTAGTCTGTAATCTCTGTTGAAACTTGTCTATCATGGGTGATCCTGCTGGTATATGAAATACTGGTGGCATAGCTTCCAGCTTCATAGCAACATGTAAGTCACCACAGTACTACAAACTGACAGAGAAATGATGGAGCAAAGACTACAGCCTTCAGTATGGATTACAACTTAATATAAAGAAAACTAAAATCCTCACATCTGGACCGTTAAACCATATCATGATAAACAAAAAATATTGAATTGGTCAAGGATTTATTTTACTTGAATCCGCAGTCAATGCCTATGAAAGCAGCAGTGAAGAAATCAAATGATGTATTGCATTGGGCAAATCTGCTGCAAAAGACCTCTTTAAAATGTTAAAAACCAATGATGGCACTTTGAGGACATCTTAACTTTATGTTAAGTTGTCATCTATATTGAAGGCCATAGTCTTTGCTCCATCATTTCTCTGTCAATTTGTAGTACTGTGGTGACTTACATGTTGCTATGATGCTGGAAGCTATGCCACCAGTATTTCAAATACCAGCAGGATCGCCCATGATAGACAAGTTTCAACAGAGATTACAGACTAAGATAGACCAGGAAGAAGGACCTGCCAGTCTACCTCTAAAAAAAAATTTGCCAGTGAAAACCTTATGAATATCAGTAGAACACTGTCGGATGTAATACTGGAAGATGAGCCCTTCAGGTTGGAAGGTACTCAGAATGAATGGGGAAGAGGTGCCTCTTCAAAGCAAAGTCGACCTTATTCACACGGATGGAGCAAATCGTTCAGGATCCAATTTGCTGATGTGGCAAGACTCAAAATATTCCTGCAAAAGCTGGATAAGGAATAAGGAAGACCAAAGAAGAATTGAAACCTTTGAATTATGTTGTTGAGAACATTGTACTTCAGGACAGAATATTGAATATACCGTATACTTCCAGAAGAACAAACAAATCTGTATTGTAAGAAGTACAGCCAGAATGCTACTTAGAAGGGAAGACGATGAGACTTTGTCTCATGTTCTTTGGACATGTTATCAGGAGGGTCCAGTCCCTGGAGAAAGACATTAAATGTGGTAAAGTAGAGGGTCAGGGAAGAAGAGGAAGACCCTCAAAAAGACGGACTGACACAGTGGCTGCAACAGTGGGTCAAACATAGCAATGATTTTAAGGATGGCACAGGACCGGGCAGTGCTTCCTTCTGTTGTACATAGGACCAGTATGAGTTGGAACTGACTGGACCACATCTGACAATGACATTCTGTTTAATATATCCACTGAGAATTTATTGTCTACAATTACTTATTTTTAGAAATTCTACAAGGATTTTTTTTAAAATCTGCCTCATAGCAGTAGTTCTGTTTTTTGCTTTTATATATATATAACCCATTTATATATAACCCATTTCTCCTTATATTTCTTATATACAGAAAGTTTATATTACTAATTTCATTGAATATATGACATCTTGGGGCTTGAAGACTGAACAGTCTGTTTTTAATTGTAGTTTTCTTCTTGCTTAGTCCTGTTCACGCTGGCGTGTGTCTTCGTGTGTTTGATCTTTTAATTATGAATTAGTTGAACTTCGTTTTTAGTATATTGAGGAGCCTGAATGCCATTCTTTATCTAAAGGGGATCAGAATTTGCTTCAGGATTTCTATTTAACTGAGTTCTCTTTAATTTAATTCCTCAGTTTGGGGGTTACGAGAAAGTGACGGTAGCTTGTGTCTCACATGAGACTCATGGGGGAGCAAGTTTATAGTGACACATTGCAGCAGACAGTATTACAATATTTTTTCTGGATTGTTTTTTCAGAAATAAGATTTATCATTGATCTCTTTTGCCTCCAAGTATCATTTTTGTGCCTTCAAGTGAATTTTTTTACAGCTCCAACTTTCATTGTAAGTGTATACCCATTTTAGCTGTCTTGACTTTATTTGGTATCTTTGGTTCAACTGCTGAAATTAGTGTCAATGTAGGTCTTCGACTACCATTTCCCTTTATGTAGCTAAATATCTTGAAATTCTAGGGTCTTATACCAGACATTTCTCCTGAACAGTTCAGCTTCTGTGTTTGTTTAAGCACATTAATTCAGTACCCTGTGTCCGTGTTTGCTTTTGGAGATTTCTTGCAGGCACAGAAACACACTTAAAAGTATGTTTCCTGTAGTTTATCCAGCAACTGTATGTTTTATGGAAACAAACCTATCTGAATATTTAGGCTTCTCTTCTTGTGAAAGTCTCTGGGTCTTAATATTTTAACTCCTGTTATCTATCAAAATCCAAAGCTGTCCTTGAGTGATACAGTTAAATACTTGACTGCAAGCCGAAAGCTTGGAGGTTCGAACCCACCCAGATGCACCTTGGAAGATGGGCCTCTGGTGATCTGCTTCTGATAGGCCACAGCCTTAAAAACCCTGTAGAGCAGTTCTGCTCTCCACACATGTGGTCACCATGAGTTGGAATCAGCTCAATGGCAAGTAACAACAATAACGCAATATAAATGGTTAAAGTAAAAGTGTTCTAAACATTCCAGCTAGCTTTTTGAAGAAAAAAATTCTCTCTCTTTTTTTAATTCTTCTTCTCTTTCTTACTCCTATTTTTTTATTCTTAAAATCCATCCTCCCTCTTATTGTCTTCCCATACTCATTAAATGGAAAAAAATACTTACATAATTTCATTTTGGATAGTATTCTGTGAAACTTGAGATTAGAAATAGAGTATAAGGTATGAGAAAATGAGTAAGGAGTAATGGATAGATGGAAGCCTTTTACTTTCTTTATTCTTTAGGATTTTTTTCATATTTGTTCCCAGTATTACATGCAATAGAGCTTTTCTATTATCCTTTAGCCCTGGTGGTGCAGTGGCTAAGAGCTCAGCTGCTAAACAAAAGGTCGGCAGTTCAAATCCACCAGCTGCTTCTTGGAAACCCTATGGGGCAGTTCTACTCTGACCTGTGGTCTCCATGAGTTGGAATCGACTTGACAACAATGAGTTTTTTTTTTTAATTTTTTTTTAAAATTTTGTGGTGTATAAGCAATGTTCATTTGTTTCTGATGTCCGTACTGCATATCATGCAGGAAATTTGTGTCCACCATTCTAATAAAACAAAATTATGTATCATAGTGTGGAAGTAGTGATTTTCACATGTTTTAAATTATATATATATGTAGATAAAGTATTAACATTTAAGTATCAATATATAGTCTAGGACTGTGAGCTACATATTGACAATATCAGGTTTCTGCAAATGAGGCATGCATGCTCTGAGAGAAAATATAAGCTCTTCACATAATTCTCAATGGCATGATTCCAACACAGTATTCGACACCTCTGATCCTGTAAACATTTAGTATTCATTTAGGAAATACTAATTTAGTATTTGATTACTGCTTGTAATCAGTTTATTCTTATATATATTATTGTATGCTATTTTTATGTGATATGGTCAGCTCTTAAACCTTTGAAAGCTACTTAAATATGTGAAGTACAAACTTTTATTTAGTGTCTTGTGCAAAAGAGGATTGCAGATACTCTCAGGGGTCGGTCCTTGGTGGATGCTTTACACTAGTGTAGTGCGAACTGTTGAAACATTATATTTTTGACTGTCATCCTTGATTCTTTGGTTTGGCCAAGCTTGAGGAAATAGGAGGATGGCTGGTTTTGATTCCTTATTGAAGATCTAACAGTAGGATTTTCTCAGGTGTTATACAGCTCCCCAAGTCTATCTTGATGTTTTTCATGATAAAGATCAGAACAGTGTCATGCAAATTAACAGGGTGTTTCCTTTTGGGCTAACTTAAAACTCTGGATTACACTTGCAGCACAAGCTAAACCAAACCAAACCCATTTCAGTCGAGTTGATTCTGACTTAGCCACCTTATAGCGACCCTATAGAACAAAGTAGAACTGCCCCATAGGGTTTCCAAGGAGCGCCTTGTGGATTTGAGCTGCCAGCCTTTTAGTTAACAGCCAAAGCTATTATCTGCAGAACTTGCCTATAGGTCAGCAACCTGTTTACTGTCTTGGAGTGAAAGAAGAGGAAGTTAAGTGAGGTTGTAGACATTTTCCAATCCTTTTCTGAACAGTACTCAGTGCATCATCTTGCAGACATTTTCATGTGGGCGCTTTATCTGAAAGAACACAGGATACTATTTGAATAACTATATTTTTAATTTTCCCAAAAATGATACATCACTAGGACCATTCTATGCGTTTGGTAAAATAACATGTAATGGATGTCCTAAGGTAGCATTTAGCAAACGTTAGCTTGCAAAAAACCACCTGGAGGACTTTGTATAACATCAACTTCTGGGCCCAACACTCAGTGTTTCCGATTCATTTGGTCTTGGAGTGGATGGCTGATCATTTGCATTATTTTGGAGTTTCCAGATAGTGCTGATGCTTCTGGTTTAGGGACTGGATTTTGAGAATCATTGTTTTAGGGTTTTAGAGCTTAATCTGCTTTTGCATTGCTGATGGATAAAGTCTACCAACCTTGAATACTTTCCTCTTTCCAAACACTGAGTTTGGTGCTGATTGAGCTTATTGAGTTTGGTGAGTGAGGTGTTGGTGTTATAGGAGAGAAAAAAATAGACAAAAACTTTCTCACATATAACTTAGAATAAAGATTGAGAATCAGTTGAAAATATAGTATTTAATATAATGTAATGTACTGCTAAAGAGGACAAAAAAAATTCAGAATAGGAATAAGATATGTCTGTGGCATTGCAATTTCAGATAAGCTATCCAGGGAAGTCATTGCAGAGAAAGTGACGTGAGTAAAGGCCTCATAACTACCATCTTACTTTTTGATTTTGATTTTTCTGATTTGTCTTTGTTCTTCTTCTCTTTCTTAATTTTTAAAAGTATCAATTTAGTTTTGTTTATTTTCTAATTATATTGATCCGTGTACTGATATGGAAGTTATAAACTCATTATTCATTGCTTGATTACCTTTGAAAATTACATTCTTTTTTACAAAGTTGATGTCTCAGCAGCTTCAGCCAGAATGCTTACTTGACCTCATAAATTAGGCATTTTTAACAATAAAATGATTTATGTTTTGGTTAATCTACCAACTTCTTTGTGCATCTTTTTTGCCTTTCAGTTGTTTCTTTGGAAATAATTTGTCTTCTTTCTAAGTGATACCATTTACAAATTCTTTTAATATCTGTCTGCTGGTAGTATATGCTGTTTTCATTTGTCTACTATTATCTTTTTTTCTGGTTCCATTAAAAATCAACAGCTAAAAAAAATGTGTATACATTGCTTATTTTATTAAGCACAGTTCTGCTAGCTAGAATCAGAAGGCTTTAATTTAGATTGTGAGTAAGCAGTGGTCTGAAGCACTGTGTCCTAGAATGTTATCATGATACACCATTTTAGCTCCCGTGAATGTAGAAAGTAAATGAAACAAGAGAAAATGAAGCATTTTCCATGTCAATAAATGGTGTTTACTTTAAATATGAAAACTTGAAATAAAGTCAATAACTTTAGTCAGTTGACTGCAGCAGAAATCCCAGATAGCATGTACTCACCATTGACAAGTTCTAAGTGAGGCTGAATGGCTTCCCACATTTATCTTGTGGCAAAATGTTATAAAATGTATTTAACTACCTAGAGAAAAAGGAACAGGTGTGTTGCTGGGATAAAATCTGTGGGTGAAGTGTATTCTGTTGCCACAAGTACCAAAAAAAAAAAAAAAGGTAAATTTTCTATTAGTGATGCTTACTATAACTTCAATACATTTATCAACACTGTCAGAAGAATTGCAGTGAAAATTTTAAGAGTAGTTATGACACATTTTCTAAAGTATCACATATGCTATCATGATCAGGAGAGCCGAAACTGAAGACCCTCTGCCTGAGTTCCAATTCTGGTTCTGAAATCTGTGAACTCTGTGAAGTTGGGCATGCTGTTTAATCTCTATTTCATAGTTTTCTCAACTCTTTGAAGGAAATTACCGAAACACTCATATCTCATAGGTTCTTATTATACTTAAATGAGTTAAAACTCATAAGCTACTTCAAACACTGCCTGGCACAGAAGAAGCAGTATATACGTAGTTAATTAATAAAAGGGTGTGTGGACAAATTATCTAGATCATTTTGTTTTCAAGACATGTTTCTTGCCTATATAATCTGTGAGGATGATGTAGGACTGGACAGTGTTTTGTTCGACTGTACATAGGGTCACTTTGAGCCAGAACCGACTCAACGACACCTGACAACAACATCCGTCAACTTCTGAGGTTGGTAAAGAGTTCCCTTTGGTTTGTGTTCTGGGACCATAATGAAGAAATAAATTAGTTCTACTTTGGCTTGCTGTCTTATCAAAATGTCGTGAGGCGTTGACATTTTTTGAGGTCTAAAACTATTGTTAGTAGCTCCCCAAGTAAAGATGGTGAGCACAACATGAAAATCCATGGTGTGTTTCTGGAATGTGTATACAGAATGGATTCCGTCTTCTGACTATAAATTCTAGATTTCTCTTTTTAAATCATTAAATTTTACCATATTTCTCTGTTCCTATAAAATAAAAATTATCTCCCATTGAACGTAGAATAAAAACCATAATTTCAGGATAGTGGACAAAATCTATCAGAATATGCTGCCGAGAAGGTTTTCCAATGTTGCCTCCAACGACGCTTGTATAAAGCAGTCAGCTGGGTGCTTTATACTAAGATAGTTCTTTTCACAGTGCAGAGACTGAAACGGGGGTGGAAGGAGCAGGAGTTAGAGAAGTAATTTAGAAGCTGAGATCAAGGTCCGTGGCAGAATGACAGGAAGATGTGGATTCAAAAGACTGGAGATAGAATTACAAGATGTGTTGAATGTTCTCTGGGTGATAATAAACATTAATTTAGCTTTTGAGATTGGAGTAATAAATTGGGGCATAGTAAGTTTGCTTGTAGGACACTTTTACTAGGTATAAGGATAATATATCTCAATAAAAAAATCAGGGCTGAAAATTGAAGGTTAAATGTTACACAAGTGTTGAAGTGACGGGAACATATGGAGAATATATAAAGTGAGGAGCGGACAATCCTTCAGAACATCAACATTTCAATTCCAGGTGGAGATTCAGTAAAAGGGATTAATAAGGAATGATTATAGAAATAGGAGAACCAGGGAAAGCAGAGAAATAAAAGCTAATAATACATGAGTGGTCGAGTAAGTAAAGCACTACTGAAGAAGAAGAATAAAGTTGGAGGACTCACACTACCTGACCTCAGAACCTACTATACAGCTACTATAGTCGAAACAGCCTGATACTGGTACAATGACAGATACATTGAGCAGTGGAACAGAATTGAGAACCCAGATGTAAATCCATCCATCTATGGTCACCTGATCTTCGACAAGGGCCCAAAGTCC
>NW_004444217.1:525488-557644 GCF_000243295.1 Trichechus manatus latirostris
TGTATCTTTGGCTATGTATATTTTCACCAAAAAAAGAAAAAAGGTCGAGAAGGGAGAGGGTTGACATGTCGTGGGGTTGTTAACCAATGTCATAATACAATATGTGTACTACTGTTTCATGAGAAACTATTTGTTCTGTAAACCTTCACCTGAAGAACAATAAAAAAAAATAATAAGAAATAATAATACATGAGTGCTTTCTCTCTGTGAAGTGCTCATCTTTACAATTTACTCCGCTAATCTAATCATTGTAACATTCTTATGATGTAGATGCCAGTATTATCATCTCTATTTCCTAAACTAAAGATAGTTGCATAACTTGTCAAAAGTCACTGAGCTAATGAGAGTAGGAGCCAGGATTCAAGCTCTTGCTTGGAGCCCAGGCTTCCTCAACCACTCTGCCATGTTTCCTTAGGGCTGCAGGGGAGTAGATTCAGTACATTGGTGGAAATAGGAGTCAGTCTGCTTTAGTTAAGGAGTGAACTGAAGAGGAAGCAGGACAACTAATTCTAGAAATTGGTGATGAAAGGAAGGTCAAATTTTAGTAGTTTGAGGGGATGAGAGGTTCAAGAACATTTGACATTTTTGTCTTTAGTTTTGAGTATGTCTTTGTTTATCTTTCACGGTTTCAAAGGAAGTATAAATCAAATTAGTGAGTTGTAGTTATGTTTTATATATGTAAAGCAATTAAGTATTAAATATTTTTACATGCTTTAAAAAATCAGCTAGAAGCAATGATTTGCCATCGCTGTCATACTGTGTCACATGCAGTCTGCTCTGATAAACCAAAACATTCTCCTGGGGAGTCTGTTTGTTGTTTTTTTATTCTTTTATTTAAAAAAGTATTTATTTGGCGTTTGATACGTGGCAGGCACTATGCTAGATGCTGGATATACAGTGCAAGACAGGACATGATCCTTGTCCTCAAGAGTTTCTTGTCTTGGGGTTAGCCAGATGAGAGAAAAGATAAAGCTGAGTGTTTCAGGCTGAGAAACCATTGTGCTCAGAGACCTGGAAGTGACAGAAAGACTATGCTATATTCAGGAAACAGTTAAGTGTCAACAGTTATTGGAACATGACGAGGAATTAGAGGAGAAATAAAGGAGAGGTATACCGGGGTTTTAGATACCTAGCTTTTATAAATGTTACAATGCTTGCATGTAAGCCTTTTGTCATGATGTTTTAAAAAGAGCTTTAAGAAATTACGAAGGTATGATTGTGTACAAAAAACTTTGAAGAAATAGTAATATTTAGACATAATATAACATTAAAATATTGACCTGTAATATCTATTTGTGCATTTTTATGATACTTGTGTATATTGTATAAATGGTCGCATAGTAAATATTTCATATTGACTTGACGTTTTCCCTAGAATATCCTGTTTGGAAACTCGTGTGATAAAACCGCAAAATTGCTCGTATGTACTGAGACACCGAAATCAAAAAGAAAAGAAAGAAAAAACTTTGCCATCGAGTTGATTTGACTCATAGCGAGCCTATAGGACAGAGTAGAACTGCTCCCGTAGGGATTCCAAGAAGCGGCTAGTCTATTCAAAATTTTCGTTAGCAGCTGTAGTTCGCAGTAGCGCTTAACCACTGTGCCATCAGGGCTCCAGCAAGCATACTACAAATAGCCTTTAGAGCAATTCTAAACAGTTTTAGTTTACAGCAATTCTGTAAACAGTTCGACAAATCTAGAAAAAAAATTTTATTGAACGTTTTATAGTTTTTTTAAGGAGCCCTGGTGGCGCAGTGGCTAAGAGCTCGGCTGCTAACCAAAGGGTTGGCAGCTGAACTCACCAGCTGCTCCTTGGAAACCCTATGGGGCAGTTCTACTCTGTCATATAGGGTCGCTATGACTCAGAATCCACTTGATGGCAGTGGGTTTGATTTGGCTTTTGGTTTGGTAATGACCACTTATATGTATATATTTTTTATACATATATATCATTTGCATACATATTTTTTATATTGTATGAGTAAAAAGAGAAGTA
The DNA here is from genome assembly GCF_000243295.1 of Trichechus manatus latirostris. Lineage (NCBI taxonomy): Eukaryota > Metazoa > Chordata > Mammalia > Sirenia > Trichechidae > Trichechus > Trichechus manatus. The sequence goes on from NW_004444217.1 coordinate 527,485, forward strand.
CATAGCATATGCAGAGCACTTGGTCTTCTTTTCTTCCAAGGAGAAGACCTTTACTGACCTAGTTTTTTAAAAAATTTATTTATTTTTGTTGTTGAGAATATACACGGCAGAACACTCACCAATTCAACAATTTCTACATGTACTATTTGATGTCATTGATTACATTCTTCAAGATGTACAACCATTCTTACTCTCTATTTCCAAATTGTTCCTCCCCCATTAACATAAACTCACTGCTCCCTAAGTTTTCTGTCTAGTCTTTCAAGTTGCTGTTATAAATTTAATCCCATATAGATACAGAGTATGAGCTGAGAATTATTTTTTCAACTGCATTGCTGGATTCTACACTTGTTACATTATTTTGCTTCATATACCCTTGCACTAAGGAATCCTGGTGGTGCAGTAGTTAATTGCTTGGCTGCTAACCAGCAGTTCAAACCCACCAGCCATCTCATAGGAGAAAGATGTAACAGTCTATTTCCATAAAGATTACAGCCTTGTAAATCCTATGGGACAGTTCTACTGTGTCCTACAGGGTCACCATGAGTCAGGGTTGACTCGATGGCAATGGATTTGGTTTGTTTTTTTGACCCTTGCCTCCAGTGATTCACATTTGCAAGAGTGATTAGCTGGGCTACAGTTGTGATGATGTCATGGATTGAATTGTGTCCCCCCAAAATGCTGTCAACTTGGCTAGGTCATGATTCCCAGTATTGTATGATTGTCTACCAGTTTGTCATTTGATGTGATTTCCCTGTGTGTTGTAAATCCTATCACTATGATGTAATGAGACAGATTAGTGGCAGTTATATTGATGAGATCTACAAGATTAGATAGTGTCTTAAACCAATCTCTTTTGAGATATAAAGGAGAGAAGGGAGCAGAGAGACAGGAGAACATCATACCACCAAGAAAGCAGCACCGGGAGCAGAGCACGTTCTTTGGACCTGGGGTTCCTGCGTGGAGAAGCTCCTAGTCCAGGGGAAGATTGATGACAAGGACCTTCCTCCAGAGCTGACAGAGAAAGCCTTCCCCTGGAGCTGATGGCCTGAATTTGGGCTTGTAGCCTACTAGACTGTGAGGGAATAAATTTCTCTTTGTTAAAGCCATCCACTTGTGGTATTTCTGTTAATAGCAGCACTAGATGACCAAGACAGATGACAGGATAGGTGGAATCTGATCCTGGACTCCCTTAATGTTGAGTGAGAAGTTAGAGATTATCTAATACAATCTCTAAACACATGCAGTAATTATTTCCTCAATATAATTGAACACTGATCATCCAGTCTTTGTGCTTAACTGATTATCTCTGAACATTAGAAACTTCTTCCTCATACAGAACCAAAAATTGCCTTCGTGTAACTTCTAAGAGGTCCTAGTTCTGACCCACATATTGATGTGCTTCTTCTCTTCTTTTTATTCTCCTTCTCCTTCTCATCCTACTCCTCCTTCCCTCCTCCCTTCTCCCATCCTCTTCCTCTTTCAGCTCCTCCTCCTCCTAAATAAATAGTTCTACTCTGTACCCGGTATTGGGATAAAATTTTACATAATTTGTTCCATTTAATCTTCATCAAAATCTTCCAAGTTTGCTGTTACACTTTTTTGGAAAGTGAGGACATCAACTCACATGGAGGTTCAATATCTTAAGTCAAATCACCATTAACTTAGAAAGTAGATGTTTCAGTTCAAGATTGTTTGAGTCCAAAATCACCACATCGTGATGTCTTAAAAATGATCATGAAAACAAGCATTGAAACTAGAGACAAGTCCATAGCTAAATTTAGCTTTTGCCTTTTATCAGCCATATGCCACTTCTGAGTGCTTCTCAGACTTAGTTCTGCCCAATTTAATGAACAATTTAAAAATGAATGAAAATATATTTTGCAGACATTTCCCCCCTTCCTCTCATTTTTCCTGCCCTTTGAAGTTTTTTTTTTCTTTCTGGAATAAGCATCTCAAATTCCTATACACTTTCTCCTCAGTTACTGTCTTGTTGTCCGACATTTTGCATTTACTACAACAGTAAAAAATCTACTGTCCAACTATTTTGCAAATTAACAATGTACATCTGGCAGTAACGAGTGTCAAGCTTCGAGGCGAGAGTAAAGCTGGTTTGATGGTTAAGGTTGTGTGTCAACTTGGCAGTTATGTAGTGACATAATTTGGCAGTTATGTAATAATTTAACCTGGTAGTTACATAATGATGTAACTTGACAGTTATGTAATGATGTAACTTGACAGTTATGTAATGTTGTAACTTGGAAGTTATGTAATGATGTAACCTGGCAGTTAGGTAATGCTGTAATTTGGCAGTTATGTAATGATATAGTCATCCTGATTTTGTGTTCTGATACACTCATCCTCCGTTTTCAGATAACACTGATACTGCATAACAACCTGGTCTTTGGAATCTAACCATGTTGATAAGTGAGAAGAGGGTGTAGTAATTTCTCAGAGGTCACATTTGCTGGTCTATTATCAGAGCAGGACAGAAGGAAGTGTAGCCGTTCCTTCCTTTGATGCTGACGTTTTGCTTGCTTGCATTAGGTAGTGTTGGAGATTTTATTAGGGTTAGGGTTAGCCATCTCACATCGTTGGCTCATGTAAACGTCCATTCAAGTAAACTCCTCACCCTGATTCCCCCTGGATAAAAGAAGGGTGTGGAGGGGAGAAGCAAAAACAGATTCTTCAATTAATAAGGCCCTCAGAGCCAAACTGAATTTCCAGGGACTATATCTACATTGTGTAATATCATTAAGTAACAATATTACAATCATATTATTATATAATACCCTATTATGCAATAGGCTTCTATTTGTGATTGTCTTCATTATTCGATATGTTTATACTTCACAGTTTTATGTTAAATTAAACAGTTTAGCACGAAACTTGTACCATTGATAATTTCTTGCTGATCATGAGTAAACATGCTGTTTATATTTCCTTTCATTCTAGCTTTCAGCAGACACCAAGATGTAAAGAGAAGCATCAGGAAGGTGGGCACTTGGAACACTTGTGCTCTTTTAGTGTGGTTCCCCTAAGACTCTCAGCTACTCTGCCTGTGAAAGGAAATTTAGGGCAGTGTCAAGACCAAATGCAGTACTATGTCACGTTGCTGTGACATTTTCATTTGCGTAGTCCACATAGGTAAGGGCTGCTGCAAAAGCAGCTGTCAGGATAATATTTCTGGACTTTGTGAGGTGTATCCAGATTTCGTCACCGTCAGTCTGTTAGCCTCGGGGCTGTGAAGTAACTCTGGCTATCAACAGTGGGCTCAAGAAGGGGCGGGGGGAAACATAAAAGAAAGAAAACCCATAAAAGAGAAAATAGTACAGAAACGCTGAAAATAAAAAGAAGGAAAATCTTCACGAAAGGAAAACATGTATTAGTGTCTAATGGTAGAACCAATGCTTTGCCTTTGTCATATTGAGGCTGATAGAGATTATAATTTTCAGCATAGTTAGATAATTATAACCTGTATCTTTTAACAACTTTTGATCTACAACCCAAAATTGAAAGACCTAATGTCGAGTCTTCCTGTGCAAGTGTATTAACAGAGGAAATATTCTTATAAACCATGAAATATCAGCCCAGTGAGCATACTGTGATAATCTGCATAAGTTTCAGATATCACCAGTAAAGGATTGTTCCGCATACTGGGAGTGACCTTGAAAGACAGCCAGCTCCTCTGTTACATCGTCCAGGTTACCAGTAGAAAACCGGCAGTTAGTCTGCCCAGGTGATGTGTCATTAGTTAATACTTAGCCATTCTAGCTGAGAAACATAGCAATTTAGGTTGAAAATGGTCCTGCAGCTAACGAAACTAACTTCTGAGACCCAACTGTTATAAGTGATACTCAGGAAACAAGAATAAAGAAATCTAAGAACTTGGATACATTTCTATTAACTTCTTTGTTATTACTGTCTTTCTAAAATTAATATAAATTATATGAATGGTTTTTCACCTCATTCATGAAGACTTGTTATTACTCTCCTGAATTATATAATTGTTTGAATTGTTTGGCAAGAGCATTTCAAGTGGAGAATTGTACTAACAAAAAGTCCTAAGCTGAGCCTTCCCTGAATGCAAGTATACAATAGATCTGAAATGAAGGGTTGTGTTTTGTTGTCTAAATAAAAGGGTAATGTAGTATTTCACAAAGTTGAATAGTCTCTCTATATACAGATAATAGGTTGGATACATGATTATTTTGGAAGGAGGGTATCGGGAACGTGAATTGCTAGTGATCATCAGCCAGAGACCACCAGGAACACCTACAATTGAACAAGTTGGGTTTCTTACTCATCCAAGCAAGGGAGAACACGCACCTGGAGGAGCTGTGTAAGAACAGTAAGAGCAGGTAGAACCTGTTCCAGGATTTAGGCTTTGGTTGGGTAATTCTGGAAAAGGTCTAAGGGAGCAGATATTCTCTCTGGATTGAGTGTTATCAGAAAGCCTGAAAAAGTCAATAGATCTTATCTTTAGGGAGGACAGTATAGAGGAAGGATCTGGCTGTAATTGATCAAGAAGTAGCAGTCCCTCATTTAGCGAGAGAAGGGGACATTTGGTATTATATGGGTTGCACAGTGATTTTGGCTTAAGTGGAGGTTCTGTGAGATTGTTAATATACAACAGGAGACCAATATAGTTTAGCCGTGAATATCTGATAACTGTGTAATAACACCAAGGCCTAACTGTGAAGTCAGATAAATTCCGGATGTCAGGGGCTGCTTTTCTTTTTTATCTTTGTTCTCAGAATAAAACACTAGCCTGGTACTCATGTAGGATTGATGTTACTACTGTGAAGGACTGCTTAGAGGTCAGTGGAGGTCAGAGGTCTTCCTGCTTCCACACCCTCGCCAACAGGTGAAAGCAACAAAGTCTGAGGCCAAATTCTACCAAGTTTACCAAATTCATTTCAGTAAACAGAGACAAAATTGGCCAACGTGCTCTTATATGCATTCTCAGTCCACTGACAAGCTCCCTGCAGGAAAGGTTCCCACTGAGGAAAACTCACTTATGTAAAACAGGGCTAGAAAACACTTTCTGTAAAGGGCCAGATAGCAAATATTTTCGGTTTTGTGGGCCACATGATCTCTGACATAACTATTCTGCTCCGCTGTTGAAGTCCAAAAGCAGCTGTAAAACCAAAACCAAACCAAACCGGTTGCCGTTGAGTCAATTCCCACTCATAGCGACCCTATAGGACAGAGTAGTACCGCCCCACGGGGTTTCCAAGGAGCTGCTGGTGGATTTGAACTGCTGACCTTCTAGTTAGCAGCCATAGCTCTTAACCATTGCACCACCAGGGCTCCAAAGCAGCCATAGACGATATTGTGAACAAATGAGCTATGTTTCAATAAATCTTTACAAAATCAAGAGGTGTGCTGATTTTGGCCTATGAACTGTGGTGTTCCTACCCTTGAAGAGGCAAATAAACCAATCTTCTTGTCATATCAGGCAACTTCCTCTGTGAAGAGGGGATGACCCAAAACCAAACAGAGCACAAAAGCAAATGAATTGTAGAAGGGCTTTGGGGCACAAATACTCTTTCAAGCCAACCACATTGATGCTAATTAATACACTCTCTTGTATAGATTTTCACAACAAAATGTCTCCTTGTTTCACAGCTGTCCTAGAATATGGATTCTTGTTTAGGATACTTCCATCCTCAGGGCTTATATCAAAGTATTCATTCCGAAGTATTTTTCAAGTAAATCATTCCTCAGTGTTACCCGTTAGAATCTTGTTTGTGGGGATAGAAATTTACTCAGGTAAATAAGTATTGGATATTAGTTGTGAGGACTTGTGTACTGATAAGAGACGCATGTGGGAGTTCGTGGGAAGAACAGGAAGAAGCTACACTGGCCCATCAGGGGGGCTGGCACAGAACCCTCGTTCAGCATTTGTGACGGGAGCTGGTCATGTTCCTTCTTTTCCTCCTGTCTTCTAGTTCTGCTCTTTCTCTGCTCCCACTACTTTATACGCTCTTTTCCCCTTCACAGGTTTACATCAGTCCTAGATTTTGCCTTTGACTCATGCTTTGACTTTCTCTTCTCTTGGGTTCTGCTCCAGCTGCTGCTTCCACTGCAAATGCTTAGCTCTTTACACGGTTCCCATTCAATTTCCCCAGAGACTTAATCTGGTTAACAGAACTTGATCTTGTTGTGATGGCACTTTAATACCTTTGTGTATGTATGTGTGTTTGGGGGGGTTCATTTCAAAGGGTGTATCAGTCTTTCATTCCATATTAAATATGCATAACATCATAAAACCCATTGCCATGGAGTCAATTCCAACTCATAGCGGCCCTATAGGACAGAGTAGAACTATCCCATAGGGTTTCCAAGACTGTAAATCTTTATGGAAACAGACTGCCACATCTTTCTCCCAGGGAGCGGGTGGTGGGTTCGAACCATGGACCTTTTGGTTAGGAGCCAAGTGCTCAGCTACTGCTTCACCAGGGCCCCTGCATGTCATCATATGCGTTAATATACCAAAGTATGATTATATGGATGAGTGGGTGAGTAGTTGAATGAATGAATGAAATGGATGAATGCACGAAGATTTGAAACTCTGAAAATGTTAACAGGAGAGCACCGACAACAACTTTCTATCTATTATCATTTGGGAGTAAAAGGAAAGGCAGCGATGGTTTATTTATTAAGAGTTCACTGAATGCCAGTAACGGTGCTTGGTATTTTCACATGTTCCCTTATTTAATATCCACAGAGTCCTGTAAAGATGATATTATGCATAGTTGAAGAATTTGATGCAAAAATTGTGTAACTTTCTCAGTATGCTTTGCCAGTTAGCTGTAGAGCTGGAACTTTTACATATATCCCTGCTGCCTCAAAAGCCTGCATAGAGCAGAAGAAAGGATTTATGGCATAAGCTTCAAAGAAGCATTGCCGTAGCGTACAAGACATCATTATCATCCAGATAAGACAGGATTTAGAATCCCTACCCTCCCCCTCCAAAAACAGACCTGTTACAGTAGAGTCGATTGCGACTCGTAGCAACCTCATGTGTTACAGAGTGTAACTGCACCATAAGGTGTTTTTGGCAGTAATCTTTACCGAAGCAGATCACCAGGACTTCTTCTGCAGAGCCACGGGGGGGATGCGAACAGTGAAAGTTTGAGTTAGTCGTCTAGCGCACAGCCATCTCAGTGTGTTCTTTTGGTTTCCCATGGGCGTGACTCCACCTTCCCCATGGCATCAGATCATCCAGCTTGTTTCTCAGTGCCGGTAGGTAGACGTAGGTGGTCACATCCAAGGCTGAACAAAATTGCACGATAGATGCCACTCTTCCAGATGTCACATTAATCCAGTCCCCTCACACTGCCCTGTGGCTTTCCAAACAGTGTACTTAGACTACGTTGCCAGGGCTCTATTTTCCTAAAATGACCTATCCTGTCGAACTGCCCTCTGTCCTTTATATATCCCTTTCTCTGAAACCAAACAAACAAAAATCTCCCCAAACTGTGTGGTGGGTGCTCATTCTCATTACTGAGAGTCTAGTACTACTCAAAACCAAAAAAAAAAAAAAAAAAAAAAAAGAACCAAACCCATTGCCGTGGAGTCAATTCCAACTCATAGCGACCCAATAGGACAGAGTGGAACTAGCCCATACGGTTTCCAAGGCTGTAATCTTTACAGAAGCAGACTGCCACATCTTTCTTCATGGAGCAGCTGGTGAGTTCCAACCACTGACCTTTTGGTTAGCAGCTGAGCGCTTAAACCACCAGGACTTCCTAGTACTACTCAACAGTCCTGTAATTGCTTCTTAAGAATGACTGATTGCATGTACACAAGAGCATGTACAGTATAAAAGGAGAGTTAATCCAAATCATGAATTTCTGGGAAAATTAGAAAAATTTTTGGCAGGTGGCCTTCCCGCTGTCACGTGGGCTCCTTAGATAATCTCACCCCTTTAGCTCCAAGGACAGCAGAACATACATCACTAAGTTGGGATTACACTGATAGAAAACTGGCCCTTTCCCCTGCTTTACAATGTGAACCATCCTAACGAATAAGCAGTTGATTTCCTTAAGCTAAAAACCTGGGTAGTCAGGTTTGGAGACTGGTAGACGTGAAGAACGTTTGTAAAGGGAAAACTCGCCATCTATGCATTTTGCAAGAACTCCACGCGGTGAGAAAGTACCTGCTCCCCCAGATGGCAGATCCTCTTGGATTCTTCATTACAGGCATTTTGAACTCTACTGTCTGCTTTTTCAAATGTCTAAATCCTTTTATCTTTATAGTACATATGGCCTCCCACCCTGAAACCACTAAACACAGTTCTGATCTAATTTAATGTCCACATTAGGGTGCTTTTAAATGTCATATCACTAAGTCCATAAACAGCTATGCTAATGTGTGAAGTCGTTCATCACCGCTCAAAACGCATTCCAGTTGCCAACACCATAAAATCCCATTTACTTTTGCTTCAAAGTATTTGATATTGAATTTGCTTTCCCCTGGACTGTAATTAACAGCATTCTGAGCTGCTTAGAAGCTTCAATTGACTGGCAGTATTAATCACACATTCACAGAAAAATTGGCTATTACATTTGATTTTTTATCTTCTGTGTTCTTGGCATCTAATCACTGATTAAAACTAAGGAAATGGGCCTTTTGACCATGCTCCGTGGATATTTATTGGCTTGGTATGTTTAGTCTACAAAGATTTTTTTCCTCTTTCTATTGGATCTTGCTTATAAATTTCTATAGACATGGAATAAAACCAAGAAACAGTATTTCTTGTCAGGACTAACAGTTTATTCCAGATAATTACATCTAGGAATGTTCAAAGAAAACACAGCAAGGAGCATGCATTACATTCTATCAGGGGATATAGGTCGTTCCTCCTGAGTGGATACTGACAATTTGGTGGAAGCTTTGAAAAGTCATGAACAGTTTTGAAAATGTTGAAAAGTAGCACATTTTGTAGAGAAAAGCCACAAGGTTTAGTTTAGTGTTTTTAAAACGTACTTCAGACACTCACTGTTTCCTGTATTTGGCAATATCTTTGAACCCACATCTAAGACTTGGGTGCAGGTACTCCTGTCAATGCTTGACTAGATTTTTCTTTTTTTGCATTTGCCTAAATACCATTTCCTGAAATGAACAAAAAAGTATATAAATATCAAAATAGAATAAATTTACAAAAGACAGAAGAGATCTTCACAACTTCTCAATAATTGTAGAACTTCTCTTTTATTTACGAGTATTATGTAGAACTGTATTATGTACACGCCTCAGAGCCAGACTCTGGGCTCCAGGGAGGCAGGGATAATTCTCTCTTATTTACTGATCAGCCTTTTTGGTTAGTATCGAAAGATAATAGACAATAAACGTTTGCTGAATGAATTAATGAACAAAAATAATTGAGCTGGAATTCCTAATTTATTATGCATAGCAGATTGTTACTTGCACTTAGAAATGAACTAATACACTTAAAAATTAAAAAAGTGAAGCATAAGAAAATGTTTAAGAGAATGGACTCCAGAAGCAGGCTGTTTGGTTTAGAGTGATTGTTCTTGACTGTAAGACCTAGTCACTTAGCCTCCCCTCGTCTATAAATGAACGAGGATGCGTTATCAGAGAGGGAGGGCAGTGTTCGTTCAGTGGTAGAATTGTCAGCTTCCATGCAGGAAACCCAGGTTCGATTCCCAGCCAATGCACCTCAGGCACAGTCACCAGCCATCTGTCAGGGGTGGATGATATGTTGCTATGATGCTGAGCGGGTTTCAGTTAAACTTCCAGACTAAGACGTACTAGGAAGAAAGGCCTGATGATCGACTTCCAAAAATCAGCCAATGAAAACCCTATAGATCATGACAGTCTGATATGTAACTATCATGGGATGGTGCAGGACTAGGCAATGTTTCATTCAGTTGTGCATGGGGTCGCCGTGAGTAGGGGCTGACTCAACAGTAGCTCACAACAACGTATCATAGAGTGATTACAATACCTGACAAGTGACATCACCACTCATCTGTTAGGTTGTCATGCTGTGCTGGCTTGTGTGTTGTTACGATGCTGTAAGCTATGCTACCAGTACTTCAGATACCAGCAGGGTCACCCATGGTGGACAGGTTTTAGAGAGACTAGAAAGAAAGCCCTGGCAGTCTGCTTCTGAAAAGTAGCCAATGAAAACCCTATAGATCACAACAGAATATGGTCCACTGTGGTGCTGGAAGATGAACCCCTTATGTTGGAAGGCACTTAAAATGCACAGTAGCTGCAACAGTGAACTTGAGCCCACCACCAATTTTCAAGATGGCGCAAGACCAGGAGACGTTTTGTTCTGGTGTCCCTGGGGTCTCTGTGAGTTAGAGCTGAGTTTATGACAACTGACAACAACCCAGAGTGATGGGTATATAGTAAACACTGTATTAGAAGTCATGACTGTTACTATTATTATTACTCCATGATTCTGGACTCTGTCTAGTATTAAGAACTTACGCAGATATACCAATTTTTCCCAGAAGCCATGTGGTAACCTTAAAGCATTTAGAGTAGCTTTGAACTTGGAAACAAAGGGAATAATATGTCTTTCAACAACCTGTGTCTCTTCCTGGCCATATTGCCTATCACCATACTACCACCTCCATTTTTTCCCCACCCTTTGGATCCTGCTTTCTCTCTCTCTCCCTGTCTCACACACACACACACACACACACACATACACATAATTGATGATCAAATGTTCATGATACACATAGGCACACACTTACATTATGATCCGGTAATCCTGAGGCACTTGTAGTTTACAGACTTCTCCTTGTGTCTATATGTCTTTTCTACTTGCTCGTGCTTCTGCGTGGAACATCACCCATTTGCCATGTTTCCAGCCACAGCTCTTGTGCTGTCTGCTCTGATCTTGATCATATCAGCCCGAGACAGGTTTAACCCTGTGTGTTGTTGTTCTTGTTAGTTGTTGTAGGGTTGGTTCCCACTCATCGTGACCTTACGTACAAAACACTGCCCCAACCTGCACCATCCTCACAATCGTTGCTATGTTTGAGCCCATTGTTGTATCTATCTCCTCAAGGGTCTTCCTCTTTTTCGCTGACCATCTACCTTACCAAGCATGATGTCTGTCTCTAAGGACTGGTCCCTCCTGATAATATGTCCGAAGTGCGTGAGATGAAGTCTCACCATTATATTCCTGCCATGATTGTCTGTCTGTAGACTGTAGATGACATGAAAACAGAGACTTACTAAAGCCAAACCAAACCCATGGTCATCGCCTTGATTCTGACGTATGGCGGCCCCATGTGTTATATATGTTGGAATGGAGCTCCATAGAGTTTTCTTCGCTGTGATGTTTATGGAAGCAGATTTTGTGGCCTTTCTTCTGTGACACCAAAGAGCCCCCAATCTTTTGGTTAGTAGTTGAACACAAACAATTTGCACCACGAACAGTTTGTACCACTCAGGGACCTAAACAGAGACAGAGTCTTTGTATTTTCATCTTTTGGTGGCCTGAGGCTGCCCCATAGTCTGGAGCCTATCAGAGCCCGGCATATAAAAGGTGTGAAATGAACATTTGTTAAATTAAAGACCACTCTTCCTTCCTTTTCCTTCATCCGTCTTCCCCTCTCTCCTACCCTCATTTCCCCTCTTCTCCCTTCTTTCCATCCTTTTCTTCATTCCTTCCACAGTGGACTTCCCCACAATTACTAAAAAATGAAACAAAATATATGAAATATATTATACTGATTAATAATATGTAGCCTTTCTTCCATAATTTAAAAAACATACTTTAGCTTTATTAAAGTGCAAATGCAGAGCACAGAAAACCAATAAAACAGAGATTATATGTTAAAAATCAGCATTGAGCCGTATTAGAAAATTCCCCATGGCTTTTTATTCAGGAGAAAGATAAAGGAAGCAGGATTGTATGTTATATAATATAAATGTGTAAAACCACTTTTTTAAGCAACTTAAAATATATGTAATCTAGATGCAGTCTTGCTTTACATTGTAGTACTCTACAGGGAATCTTGTTCTTTGAAAAATGTTCTGGTAATTTGAGCTACAAGACACAATTAGATAAGAACGTCTTCTGCACTTCCGTATGGGTTTCATTTGTGCATTTTTCCTCTGAGTTGTAGCTTTTCTTAAAAACAGTTCTTTTTTTCCCACAAAAAAAAAGACCAGATTTACTGGACTAAAGGAGACTGGAGAAACCCCGAGAGTATGGCCCCCAGACACCTTTTTAGCTCAGTGGTGAAGTTACCTCCGAGGTTCACGGTTCATCCTGGGAGTGGACAGCCCCGTAAAACCAAATGAGACTAACGAGGTACAGTAGTCCAGTGACAAGGGCCAGAAGGCAAAAGGGGACAAGGAAGCTGGTGATAGGGAACACAAGGTTGAGTAAGGATATTGTTGATGTGAGATTGTTAACCATTGTCATAGGGCAACATTTGGAGTAACTGTTAAATGAGAAACTATTTTGTTCTGTAAGCCTTCATCTTAAGTGAGAATAACAGCACAATTGGAAGAGTGTAGTCAATGTCACTGAACTGTGCATGGAGAAATTTTTGAAATGCTGTATCTTTGGCTACGTGTATTTTCACCAAAAAAAAAGTTGAGAAGTTAAAGGGTTGATATGTTGTGGGGTTGTTCATCAACGTCATAAAACAACATATATACTACAGTTTCATGACAAACTATTTGTTCTGTAAGCCTTCACCTGAAGTACAATTAAAAAAAAAAAGATTTCTCAAGATATTTATAATTTCAAAAACATATTTACACTAATAAATCATGTAGTTCTTTACAAAGCAAAAAAAAAAAAACAGTTCTTTTTTTTAAGTATAACAGTGCATAATAGTAGTCAATATAAGATTCTTTGCAAATCTAAAGAATTTGGGACACACATGTACATACTTGATAAGAATGATTATCTTTGAAAATTGATTTTTTTTTTAATTGTACTTAGGTGAAGGTTTACAGAACAAATAGCTTCTCATTAAACAGTCAGTACACATATTGTTTTATGACATTGGTTAACAACCCCATGACATGTCAACCCTTTCTCTGCTTGACCTTTTTTTTTTTTAAATTGAACTTTTTAAATCATAAAATAAGAACTTGAGTTATATCATGGTTCTTTATTAAAGGTGTATACATTATTAGTGTCTTGTTTAATAAAAAAATGAAATGTCAGCCTTCTGGTAAATTTTAACCATATCCTTTTTTGTTTTTTCTTTTATATTTACATGTGGTTGTTAAAAATCAACTCTATTCCATTCATGGTTTTCACATAAGCATCAGATTTTTACCTTAATCTCTTATGTGTGGACTTGAAATAAAAAATGGTAATTGTTATTTTCTGATATGTTTCTTAAAGGTTGTAAAAATAGCAAGCCAAGTTATTAATTGCAGTCTATGAATTTAAAATCTTTTCTAATTTTTGGTTGCCGGTATCTGAAGTCATCTTGTCTTAGGCTGGATTCTCTAGAGAAGCAAAACCAGTAAAGCATATAAATATATATACATATATATATATATGTGTATATGTATATATATATATATATACACATATATATATATAGAGAGAGAGATTTCTATCAAGGAAATAGCTTACTTGGTTGTAGAGGCTGTAACATGCCATGTCTGTGGGTCAGGATAGAGGCTTCTCCTGATTCATGTAACCACAGGGGCTAGTGGACCCAAGACGGGCAGGTCCGAGAGCACAGCAGTTGCTCATAGGCTGTGAAGATGGACGAATGCCAAGATTGGCAGGCAAGACCACAGGTGAGCTGCTCGCTTAAGTCCCAGGACCTGGAGGTCAGGCCAACAGGAGCCAGCTGCAGGAGCCAGAACGAGCAGAAGCCCCTGAACCTTGCCAGAAAGTCCACCCACACTCGATGCTGGCCACATGCCCAAGGAAACTCCCCTTCAGCTGACTGCCTACCCACAGCAGATCCCATCATGGGGGTGATCAAATGTCAGATCTCAACAGGGAAGTGACCACAACATCACACAAATGCCAAAACACTGAGAGTCATGGCCCAGCCAAGCTGATACACAATCTTAACCATTCACACCCCATTCTGATTTCCTAAATGTGTATTTCAGTTATTAGGTTGCCTAATGCAAAAAAAAAAGAAGTCTCACGGTAGAGCACAAGCCTAATTAATAAATGGATGCTTAGGTAGCTGGTGCTGCTGTAACAGAAATACCACAAGTGGTGGCTTTAAGGAACAGAAATTTATTTTCTCATAGTTCTGGAGGCTAAAAGCCCAAGTCAGTTTTGGCTATGTTGATTTCTTCCTTGTCGGTAGCTGGGATGTTCCTTGGTTCTTTGTGAACCTCATATGGCATCTGTCTTCCCTAGTAGGTGCCCCAGTCTGTAGCTAATCTGTTCCTTTTATAACTCGGAAGTGATTTGATTTGGGCATACCCTACTTTTGGATGGCTTCATTACCATAACGAAGAAAAGCCTCTCTCCGAACAGGATTCCACCAACAGGAATGGGGGTTAAGATTCCAACACATATTTTGGGGGACAGAATCCAATGCATTAGAGACACCTAAGACAATAAGCAATCTGTACTGTTTTAAAAATTGTTTTATTTTGTAAGTTATATTGATTGTGGTAGAGGCTATCAGCTGACATACAGGTTACAATATTTACATTGAGTTTCTGTTGTATGGAGTGTAAGAGTTGTTGAAAGTTTTCTATTGTGTATAGTTTATTGTATTTAGAGCTGTGAAATGCACACCTCTGTGTAAGATTACTTGCTGTTATTAAACTTTACGGTGATTAACTTAAAATGTGAATATCAGAATGTGATTTATTGCAAACACACTTATCTCCCATGGCTACACTGGTCATTTGTTGATAGCTGATTGCTTTTTAACCAAGGTGGACTAAAGGAAGAAAGAATGAACTTGTATATTCCCAAAAGCCTATGAAAATTAGAAATAAAATGTTATTAATTTTTTTTCTTAGCTTCTTTTCATGTGATTTTCTTCAGATACCAAATTAGCTAAGACAATCATAGCCTTTTGGAGATGTGACATTTTGTTATTGGTTGGATTCAAAGCATTCTGTCAGAAAAAATAAAACACTGCAGATTTAGATGTCTACAGTTTAGAGAACATAGCTTTAACTACATGTCTCTGTGTGATGTAGATCAGTACTGCTCAAAATATGGTCCACATATTACATATGATCTGCAGACTGTGGAATAGGTACAGTAATTGAGCATAAGCATTGAAACATCTTTCATACCAATGGGACAGAATAATTTTATATGGATTAAATCTAAATAATAGGTAGTGTGAGTTCATATTTTGTATGCCTTTGTTGTATTACATTTCTCTAATAATTCATTTTATTGTATTTTCCAAGAAGTTTATTTTGCAATAAACTGGGACAAATAAATCTGGTTCTTCACTAGAAATTGTTGCGAAGCACTGGTACATACATAGCACAGTCAAGTTTACTGAACCTTGAAATAAAAACAGTTAGATGAGTGAGATTTGAAATCCCTTTTCTTGAAAATCTTTGCAATAGAAAAATGAAGTCTTCGTGTTTCAGATGAGGAAGAAGAGATTCCAGCATCCACCCTACGGTAGCAAACTTCTCAGATACTGAATTTTGGCATAATTTGTTATGCAGCCATAGATAGCTATTACATCCTTTCAGTACACACTAGCACAGGACAAAGATTCAAGTGGATTCCTGGAGACTCCTTTTAGCGACTGTTGTTATTGCTGTCGAGTTGATTCTGACTCATGGTGACCCCACGTGTGCAGATTAGAACTGCTTCATTCGGTTTTTGGGAGCAGATTGCCAGGGCTGTCTTCTGAGGCTCCTCTGGGTGGACTTGAACTGCCAGCCCTTTGGCTAGTATTGGAATGCTTAACTGTTCGTGGCACCCAGGGACTCCTTTTTAAGCTACTGCCCTTTAGTAAGGATTATGGCTGTTATTTTTGTTTTTCTGAGCTATTTTTAAAAACTATCATGTTGATGTTTTTGGTGGTATTATTGTTATTATAGTGTTTTAAAAAATCCGAAATCTAAAATTTAATGATTGGACTAAACCCCAAGATGTATAAATTACACTAAAGTTTTTAATTGCGCAAAGGGTTACTCTTTTTAGAAAGTCTTCTATCTCTCTATATTGCTGCATCTAGGACGAGAATAAATCATACTTTAGTTCGAAGATTTTAGAAACCAGTGAACTATGAATGTGAGACTGTTACTATTGATAGAAGCAGCTATGCATTGGAATCTCAGTTTATATGTGATGAAATAAAATAATAATAGCAATGATGGCAAATTACAATTTGTGTCTTAAAAACAAAAAGCGAAACTCCATGTGAAAAAGAAAGTTTGCAGTTTATGCCTAAGAATAGATATGTTCAAAACGTTTTCACGGTATTAATCACAGGATGGGATTATTTGACGATAAGGGACTCGGAGGGAAATAATTGGAGTTCACTTATAAGTGTTTCCTTCCTACTCCCCAGCCACCGTAGATTCTGAAAAAGCTTATTTTTCCTGCTGGAGAAAAGCATAGAAATATATTATTGACTCAGTGATGAATCCACTGACACCCTGTGTTTCTCAAGATAGGACATTTTAAAAAAGATAAACATTATTTTGCTTTGGTTTATAATGATGAATTTTTCTCTGTTTTATGCAGTTTTTAGTTTATATTTGAATAGTATTTTATTTTCATTGGCTATATATACAAGTGATCTATACCAGACTGATAATATGTTAAAACATTTATATATTATATAATGTTGTTTTTATTTATATTTGATGATACGATTAAACATTCCTATAGTTGAAATATATTCAATATTTTGTTTCATGGAGTTTTAAAAATATGAATTATGAACAATTTAAAAATAATTCTGCTATAAATATCAAGAGAATGCAAAATAAATATGGAAATATTAGTATTGCTATTTTGCTTCAATAACTAGAGGTTTTTTTTAAAATAATATTTTATTGTATTTCCAGTGGCAGGATACACCGCAAAACACGTTCTCATTCAGCGATTTCTATTCGTATTGGTCAGTGACATTGATCACATTCTTCACATTGTGTTAACATTCTCATTATTTCCATTCCAGTTGTTCTGTTCCCATTAACTTTGTCTCACACACTCCTAACCTTCTCATCTATGCTTTCGAGTATTTGTGGACCATTTGGTCTCATATAGGTGGTTTTTTAAAAGAGTGCAGTACTCAAGGGTGATATCCATTGCTTTATGAGCTAATGTGCTATTTAGCTAAAAGGTGACTTGAATGGATAGTTTCAGTTCAAGGCTGAAAGAATATCTCAGGGCGATCATCTCAGGGATTCTTCCTGTCTCACTGGGTCCAGTAACAGTAACTAGAGATTTGATTTACTAATCTGAGATTCGTTCTAGGATTAGAGGCACTTTTACAACCCCCAGAGGTACCTAAAGTTTATTTAGCCTTTGGTTTTCATCTTAAATTGAGGATTCTGAGCTTGTCATGTAGAATACATGTTTACAGCTTTGCCTGTAACACTTTTTTTGCGTAATATATAATAAAGATTTTTAGAAGAGTATTTTTCCTTGGTTCCTGATTATACTTCTTGATTTCTTGTTCTGAAAAGATGGTGAAGTCACCTGTAGGTTATATCCAAAGCTAGATGACGTATTGATGGTCAGAAAAGGAAAGTGAAGTTTTGGGAAATTTTATACATTTGGGTATTTTGGATCACACAAATTCAGAACGTTACAGACCACTTTTTTCCGCCAAAAAAGTGTTGTTCTCCTATGTGGAAATGGAGAATTATTCCATTAAATATTGTTTTCTCCTTTTTTATAAATCTTTCATGGAAGATAGTATAGGATAGTGTAGTACAGGGATCTTTTTCAGGAAAAGACCAGATAGTAAATATTTAAAGCTTTGCAGGCTATATGGTGTCTTTCATGATTACTTAGTTCTGCTGTGGTAGCATCGGAGCTCGCGTGGGCGGTGTGTAAACGAGCGATGTAGAGCTGCTGATCCTCTGCATGGTATGGGCCACACTTGGGTTCCAGTCCCAGCTCTACTTCCCGACTAGCTGTGTGAGCTTTTGCAGAATCCGTAGTCTCTTTCTGCTTTACTTTCCTCATCTATATAATGGGAGTGATACTAGAAGCCCTTACCTCTTATAGATACTGTGAGGATTGAGTAAAGTGCTTGGAAGAGTACCTGATACAGGATAAATGAGAAATAACTGTAAGCCACTGTTTCCCTGTATTTCCTTAATGGTGCTAGAGTCCTTGGGGTTGGTTACAATGAACATTCATTCCCAATATTTACATTTCCATGTTTTATTTATTAAGGCCAGCTGCTTTTCGTGCCTTTCCCAGCTATAAATTGATCATACATTTTGTATATAAATATAAAAGTAATCAGTACGCCTCTCATATATATTCAAAGGGATTTTAACCTCAATTTGCAGAGATTTTCAGAGTCAGCTGAGGAATTGTCCCAATGGCCCTGTTCTTTTCGCACAATTTATTTTATTTATGTGTTTAATCTGTGGTGAGTCAGGGAACATAAAATGTTCTCAGAAAAATAAAGGCTTACTAAAGTGTTATAAATGCATTCTTCCAGGGTTCTAGCATACCACGTAGAAAAATGAGTGCTACTTGGGTAATACTTGTGATGCTTGGGGGCCTGAAACAGATAGTTTGTTTTGTATAGACAATTCCTTAATGCCCAGACAAAGCTTTACTTACTCTATCTTGTGATCAAATCACGTGTTACCTATTTCTACACAGCGCACTTTCCTCTTTTGTGAAATTTATTGGCTTAACTATTTTGCTAGCTTTTCTTGCCACAATAGGGTGAGTTGTGTAAATGAGACTGCCGTAATATATAACATATTTCAATAGAACAAATGAAGTACCGTGGTTATTCTTCAGCTGACAGAACCAGCAGTGCCTCATGATTTTGGTGAGATATTGAAATGTAGCGAGCTGCAGGGATATATTTTAGTGGGGAAGATTTAAATTTTGTTGGAGAAGGTTTGGGGTACATAATCACAGAATCCAGAAATCCTACGAGATTCACCTCCTCACCCCACAGCATAGATTCACACATGTCATCATACTATGTTCACTTTCGTGTACAGATAAAAAAGATTCACAGAAAATTTTGCCAATATGTGAATCAATAGCTTAGTATTGTCAATGTTGCTGTGATTCTAGAGATTTGAATAAAATCGAAGGTCTCGCTGTCTTTTATGTTTCTCAGAAATATAACAGTGTGGCAGATGGATATACTCGTTTGGAATAAATAGGATATATTCAGGTTGGGCAGCCTGATGGCACAGTGGTGAAGTGTTCGGCTGCTAACCAAAAGGTCGTCAGGATGGCAATTCGAATTCATCAGCCGCTCCTTGGAAAACCTGTGGGGCAGTTCCACTCTGTCCTGTAGGGTCGCTGTGAATCCAAATCATCTCAATGGCAGTGGGTTTGTTTTTTTTTGTGTATTCAGGTTGTGGCCTCTGGATACATCTTTCTTTCCCTGAAGAGGACTAAGGAGCAGAAATTCCCTAATTCATAGTATATTTGTGACTATGTCCCAGTTAGGTGGAATTTGAAACCAGGAACCCTTTTGTCCCTTACTAGCTTGCAGAATAGGTACTGTGGGGTGAGGTTGAGGATGGGATACTTAGAAACAAGATTTAACCGGAAAGAGGCCAGTGGGTCAAGACTGTGAAGTTAGACAGGTGAGAAGGTTTGGATTCAGGGTAACAAATGGGGGGTAGGGGGTGAATGAAAAGTCCTGGAAGAGAAGCTAAGTCAGTGGGTAAGGAGGAGAATCTCAGCGCGTATGGAACAGATTGCAGATTGACATCCATCCATAAAGCTAAGATGCTGGATGGTTCCTTAGGATTTGCTCTGAGGGTCCTCTGCAAGGTCATGTAGACATGTTCTGAAGCTGAAGCCATTGTTCAGCATTGGATAGAAGTAGGAGTGAATTTGTAAAGATTTACCTGATAGAAAACAGCGTAAATCTTGAAGGCAAGAGACAGTTTGGAGGTTTGGCATCTGTGTGCCCTAAGACATGCTGTTATGAAACCCAAACTAGACCAGATATTAGGAGATCTTATTTTTGTTTTTGTGTTTTCATCTTTACAACTGTATTGTATGACTTGAGGTCTTTCTAGTTATTCATTGTTCTGTAACAAATCAGCCCCACACTTAAAATCATAGTTCATTATTATCTGCCATTTTTTTGTGTGCTGACTGTGCAGTTCTCACTTTGAGTCTCTAGAGTGATTTCAGTAACATGGACGCTGGGTCTTGATTCGTTTGGGTAAAAACGGTTCATTCATATGGCTGGCAGCTGATTTTACATGTCATCTGGGAGCTCAGTTGCAGATGTAGAAAAGTGGGTTTCCATGGGGCTTGAGCTTCTCTGACTGTGACTGGGTCAAAGGCATCTTATAAACCAGCCTTAGAAGTCACTGAATGCCATTCTGTAACATTCTGTTGGTCAAGCAAGTCATGAAGGCCAGACAGTCTTCAAGGAGAAGGGCTGAGACTTCATCTTGTGAGTAGCCTGGTGAATGTACAAAGAGGAAAGCAACTGATGGGACCATATGTGCAGCTGATCTGCTGGAGGAGCTTCAGATTCGTCATCTCTAGAGTTAGGGAAGATTAGGTAATGTGTCAGACAGCTTGGAAAATTTCCTTCTGGTTTACGTATCCCATATGAACATGTCTACACGTTACTTTACCAATGCAGACTTCTCATGTACAACATCACACACTTACTGTTTCTTTCCTTGCCCCCAGAATGTTTTGAACAGGTTTCTCTTCAAATGCTTAGTCCAGGTTAGAGTGCATGTGGCTTTCATATTGGATTCTAAGCTCCTTGAAGTCACAGGCCCCGTATCACTCAATTTTCTTATTTCCTAGCATCTATTGAAAGAGTGATACATGTTTATTGGAATAATTGAAAACAATAATGTCTCTAATATGACACTGAAAGATGAAAAAGGTCGTACTTTATGTAGATTTGGCTTCAGAAGATGGGTCATGAAAAGGCTGCCTTTCCACTGTCTGTTTCATAGATCAATTTTCCTCTTAGCACATGCCACCTATTTTATTTAAAAAAAAAAAAAAAAAAAAAAAAAAAAAAAATCCCATTGTTATATAACGACAGCTTAATAAAGGTAACCATTTCTAACACTGATATATTTGGTGGTTATTATCAGACTGTCTTCTTGGCGATAATAATAGGTCTCAATTTGTAAGTATTTATTGTGAGCTAGAAACTGTAGTAATACTTTAAATACATTATGCAATTTAATCTTTACACAGCTTAATGACGTTATTATTAGCTGCAATTTTCAGAAAAGGAAACAGAAGTTCAGAGTAGAAATATCAGAGTAAATGGTAGATCTAGGGTTCAAACTTAGGCTTTTCCTGTTCCAAAACCTTGCTTTTGGCCCTGATGCCCAATTTTACCTCCCTGCTTTCTTTCTTTTTTCATTCTAACTCAGCCATTGAAATTGTTAAGCTAGGGTTTGAAAATTTGTACCAAGATACAATCATCTTTAAATCTTTATGTTTAAATTCTTTGCAGCATTTTCTCAATTTTTTTTTCATTCTAATTCTTTTAAGACATACTTGTTATTTGAATGACATCACTGATAAAACAGTATTGCTTTTGGAGGTATCCATTTTGGGGGCTAAAAGTAAAAAATGACATTTTAAATAACACATCGCTAATAAAATACAATTTTTAAGTACTAAATATGATAACATATAATTTCAGATGCCTTAGAGCAAACAAGGTAATATCAGTTAGACTTCTGTAAGTAAGACGGTAAAGAGAGCGCCATTGTCAGGACCTGTCTCCTTGTTGAATGTAGAGTAGCACCAACATCATCAATTTATGGGAGAATTCACTGCAAAGATGTTCCTTCTAATGATAAAGTCTCAATACACACAGTTAGTGATACCATAGTTGAATATATTTATTCACTTATATTTTGTCTCTGGGTTTCAGAATTCTAGGTTTCCATTATCATACATCAGCTAGTTCTGCAAATCTTTAAAAGAATCGTATCAAACTGCAGACGTAGATTTTTTTTATTTTATTTTAATTTTTTGGCAAAGCTATGATTAGATAAAATATACCTGCCTTGAGAGGTATCTCGTATGAACCCTAAAATATTATTTAAATTTTGTGGGACAGACACTAATCAAATGTATTTCTGAATACACCCATCTATTTCAAATATACATTTATGTATGCATATGCATTTCAATATATGTGAATGAATATATATTTTATGTGTGTGTGTATTTCCAATGGATGATTATGCATAAAAGTCCTCTATAAAATACTAGCTATTCTGATAGATATTTTCACATCAGACTTCAGACAGTGAAAAGAAATAATGTGGAAATGTTATCACTAATATATATAGATGTAGACACAGATATAAATATAGGTATGTATTCCAAGCAAGGATGTCAAGACTATGTCTCACATACTTTGGACATGTTGTCAGGAGAGACCAGTTCCTGGAGAAGGACATCATGCATGGTAAAGCAGAGGGTCAGCAAAAAAGAGGAAGACCCTCAAGGAGCTGGATTGACACAGCGGCTGCAACAATGGGCTCAGACATAGCAACGGTGATGAGGATGGTGCAGGGGACCAGGCAGTGTTTTGTTCTGTTGTACAGAGGGTCACTGTGACTCAGAACTGACTTGAGGGTACCTCACAACAACAACACACATATATATACAAATCTACATTGACCCTAAGATCCAGTACCCCACCTAAAACTGGATTATCATATTTACTTAAGATATGAAATATTCTGTTAGATATAGCCCCGGATAATCATCACATTGACATTTTGTTTTTCAGTGCCCCTCTGAAACTATTATATTCTCTGTCTCATTTTATAATTATGTAATACTTTTCCATAGCTTAAAAATACTTTATAACAGTTAATATAAATTGCAGAAGGTTTATTGGCATATAGAACAAAGTTGTATCCCTGTTACTGGGTGGAAACCCCAGGTTCTTACGTGGCATGACTCGTATTGGCCAGTAAATGAGAGACCGAGGTGGGAGAACAGGAAAGGCACCTTCATTTCATTGTACAAAGAAAAAGAGTCAGTCGGAGTTGCTGCCGCCAAGACTCTTCTCCAAGAGTGGGCGGGCAGGTTACATTTAAGGGGTTTACAAGCTCATACAAGTTGCATCAGCAACATTGTTAATCATACTACGCAGGTGCAGCGGGGTTTACATATAACCTGCAAGCAAAAGCAGAACTGAAATGCAAAGCTGGGGTGAGGAAGCCCAGCAAAGGAAATAGGATTTTTAATACAGCACTGTGGGGGCTCTGTCTCACTCCTCCCATTTCTTTTTGGACATTGGTCATTCAAGACCAATATCCATTCTGAACTACAGCCGGGCTTGGAATTGTTTAGCATATTTTTGGGCAGGGGCAAATACCGGACTTAGGCCTTTCCTTGTGGCTACTGACCTCTTGTTGGTTTATAACTGACTATTTACTATTAAAAGAAAAAGAGTGGCTTTTATGATCTGTTTATGTGAATGTTTCACTAAAAGATTTTTCTTTTTTCTTCAGATTGTCTTAGCTATTGTCTTTATACCTCAGGGCCCAGTTGATGTGTCTTTATGAGTCTTTGTGAGTCCAGCTCCAGCTGGGTCACATTTTTTATGCTCAAGGATAGGGAATAATGGCTCTGATATTATCTCTTAAATCATTCTTTTCTTTTGATCTGAGATTGGAGATAACACATTGGTGACTAATACTGGGACTTAGTTGAGCCCTTAGATGGTGGCTGTGGCAGGCTCTTTAAACTCACGGTGCTGGTTTTCCACTGGATACCATCTGGTTCTTCACCAGGATCTTAAGTAAATGCAGCGTTCCCATCAGTTGTATTGCTGAAGTGAGCAGTCTCAATGTACATCAACCTTTTAGCCTTAGGCTTTTTTTTCAGTGTGTAAGACAATAGAAGATAAGTTTTATTATGCCTAATACTATCAGGATGCAGACTAAGAATATTATTATTCCTGCAATAGTGATTTAGCTTCTGTATTTATTCTTGATGGTAACTAACCAGATAAATCTGGTGTTTGTAAGAGTGTTATAAAGTGTACCCAAGAAGCTTGTTGTCTAATTCTATGTATATTTCTTTCTGTTTCTTTTGTGTTATTTTTCTGAATACAACAAAACACATTTGCTATGGTACAGATTACCCTTGGGCTAAAAATCTAAGACTATTTTGTTATCTCAAGTCACCTTGACTAATGAGGTCAGAGATTCCTGTTGAGTTTTTATCTCATTAGCAACATTGTCTGTTATTAGTCCTATAATGATTGATAAATTTCTTAAAAGTTTTTTTCCAATTTAACTGTACCATAATAAAAATTAAAGCTACCAACCCCACCCTGAGTATTGGACCAATGGGTTTCTTTTTTTTACTCTCCTTTTATAATGTGTAACAATTTAACACTACCTTTTCAATATTTACTAGCATCATTACTTTGACTATTGAAAGGTAACTTTAAAATTCTCAAAGTGCATTGCCTATGCATTCACCAGGAATTTAAACAAGAGATTGCCCATTGGAAAGGGATCATTTAGAGTAGTTGGATCCACCACACAAAAACATATATCCATAAGGCGCACACGAAGTTTGTCTAGAGGAAGAAGAAGGTATAGAAAAATTCACATGTGACAGTCAGATTTTCATTAGCCAATACATGATTAACAAGATAATACAGGATGGACCTCTCTTGTTGGAGGTCTTCAGTTAATCTTTTTGAAACATACTAAGTGTTCTTCTTGAGGGCAAGCTGCCCCTCCTTTGTTTAGCTATTAACAGTCATGGGTCATGTTCTCAGAAGCAGAAGTGCCACAAAACTTTTTATGAGAGAAGAACTTCTAATTCAAGAGGTACAATATCTAAACTCATTAGTTAAATAATTTAGGAGAAAGGAAAATGGTTTCTTATGTTCAGAAAGTAGGACCTCAAAACACCAGCAATATTCCCACACAAAACCCATAGTATTCCTTTACTCAGTCTTTTGTAGTTAATTTCTGTTCCACATGATTCAAGATCAGCCGAAGTCTGTGAACTCATCAGCTTCTACATAAGAGTTTTGGGAATCTTGATTCAGTATAGTCACATTTCTTTTCACAAGTCTAATATAGTCCATGTTTGGTTGAGATATTTTGGTCAAGCATTTTCAGCAAATTAGCAAAGTAAAAACTTATCTGCAGACGACAAGTCTTAATATGGCCATGATTAATTTATAAACATAATAACTCTTAATTATAAAAATTCAGAACCAAATAGTCAGTTTAAAAAAATTAGACAAAAATATTTTTAAATATAATGATTAATCTTATTTTTAAAAAGCTTCAGATATAATACACTATGTAATAATTTTGAGATGTAATAACATATCGTCAGGATATGCCAAGATTATCCAGTCTCTAAATACCTGAATAGTAATAAAAAAGGCTTCATAGGTAAACGATGTTAATGCTCCAGTTAAACTATTGGCTTTCATGCTAGATTCAAAAAAATAAAGTTGCAGCCAAGTCAACAGTAAAGAAATAATGAAATTATGGCATAATATTGTGCATTTGCTGTCTAATGTTAGGCAAAAACACAAGAGGAAATACTAACATATACATTTTGACCCGAAGAAAGTCAGGCATTTCTCTTGATTTTGACTACACGTTCCATGTAATTTACAACATATTAAATAAACCTTTCCTTTATATAATTTTTTTTTTTTTCTCAAGCCAGGTGGCTTGGTTTTTGACTCAGGAATTTTATGTTAATGAGAGGCTGAACCTTTGTCTTTGAGGTAGATTACACAGTGAATAAATTAATCCTTTAACTCAGAAATCAAAGAAAATTTTTGTTATTTTAACAGTGAGAAACCTAGTTCTTTGTTTTATATATTATTTAACGTTAAAGCTCCTAAAAATCTCATAAATAAAACCATTAAACTTTGGTCAGACAGATAAAACTTTTGACCGTATTAAATAAATTTCTTTTTAATAAACCTCTTAAACATTATCTTTGTTCTATATCTCTTATAGTACGTCCTTTTAAAATGGCAAAAATGAACACACTCATTAGGAGACCCAAATATACATATATCTTTTTTGTGTGTATGTGCTATAAAAAGCAAAAGTATATAAACTTAAATTATGACAAATATCTGTTTACTCAATTTAATAACTGAAAATTACCTAAAAGGTCTTGGAAATTATTTTAAGCTTGTATACCATAAAACATAATTGTTGAAATGAAATTTGTTCAGACATCCCAAGTTTTTATTCAAATTTTACTGTTTTTCTCAATCTAATTTTAGCCCTTGAAGATTTTATCAACCAGCTTTGGAAATCACAGATTTTCTGTTCAGTTGACCAATTCATTGAGATGGATATAACCTTCTCTCTGCCTAGGGGTGGAAACATTTTTTTTTTTTTTAGGCCATTTTAGGTGCGTCTCATTGTGATTTTTATTTTTGCTTTTTAGAGTTTTCTTATAACAGAGAGAACACGTTTACAGTTCTGTCATGATTGAGATCTAATTTTTGGTAACTATAGTAAAGCAGAAATTTTTTCTTATTTTCTTTTGTCTTAAAAAAAATCTCCACTCAGTTGGAAGGTGTTTTTCAAAAACTTCCCTGGATCTATATAACTTCACTGACGGGGCTAGGGAGGCTTGATCCTGTCCTACCCTTACTCTGTTGACTCTTGGAAGACAAGATTGGGTCATCCCTATTCATTTACATATGTTTAAGTTGGCCTAGACATTTTGAAAGGCTCTCCACCCAGTAAATACCAAAACTCTTTAGCAATTTTGTAAATGAATCCATCAATTCTTGGCTAGGGAGACTGGGGGCTGGGGAGGTCTGATCTTACCATGCCCTCACTCTCTTGACTCAATTCACAGGAAAAAGAAAAACATAAAAAACAAGCAAGTTTTAGATAAACTTACTAACTCGCCAGAGACTCAGATGGAGGAACATTAGACCTTTTGACAAAAACTGAACATCAAGTAGAAGTTCCCCCCAGAATAAAAGACAAAATAAAGTTCATTTTCCCGAAGTCGTCACTGAAATTCCAAATTACTTCTAGTATATTCAGTTTATACTGTTTTTAAATATGAGCCCCAAACCAGTGTCTTGGTAGCAGGGGGGAAAATCCAGGCTCATTTATCAAAGATTTTAAGCTCTAAGGTTCAAGCTTTCGGTCTCCTTGTCTTTGAACTTAATTCATTTTGCTGGCTAGAGATCTAGTCTTTTATTTTAGACGTTAAATATACTAGTTCCTCCAGTTTAGAAAGTACCTTAAAGTAGCTTCTGATGATTTTAATTTTAACATCGTGATTCTTTATTGAGAAACTGTATCATAAAAAAGGTTGGAGCTACCTTTTCTCCATTCAGATATCATAACACAGGACAGAAGCTACCACTTCTGTCTGCGAATTTGACAAAACAGGTGAGGAGCTGCCACCTCCCCTTGTGAATTTGGCAAAACGGCACTATTGTCCAGATTTTCTGAGTCACAAAAAAGAACTCTAACAAGGAACACACGTGACCGTCTTAGCCTGTCATGGGAGTCTTTAACGCTTCTGATGAGCACCGACGACCACCCTAATAGCTTTTACTGGTTGACCCGTGCCCAAATTTTTGTTACTTACACTGCCTCAGAGCTCTTTGAAAATAGAATTACCTCTTGCCGGAATCTGGACCTAAACTGCAGTTCACCAAAAGAGTTACTAAATATCACTCTTAACCAAACGATCAAGCAGAAATCTAAGAAAGATACTGCGTAATCAAACAACTGGTTTTTCAAGCAAATATGTTGAACAAAACTTAAGCAAACGTGAGAAAGAGAACAAAAAGAATAAGCGAAGGCTCGTTTTCCGAGGGCACTCACCGATTGGTGTGGAAGGGACATGGAGTGCGAACGTGTGGGTTCAGGAGATAGGACCTCTTTTTTTGTCCTTGTTGGCTTCTGCGCCACAAGTCCAGGTCTCCTAGAAGTCGACTGGATTTGTAGTTTTAGAATCCTTGCAACCGCTACACTATTAACTCTTACAGGATGAAAATACCACAGAGTTTAGTAAAGCTCTGATCTTTGTGGAGGAGCCCTGGTGGCACAGTGATTAAGAAGTTGGCTGCTAATGAAAAGGCCGGCAGTTTGAATCCACCAGCTACTCCTTGGAAACCCTATGAGGCAGTTCTACGTTGTCCTGTAGGGTTTCTGTGAGTCAGAAACAACTCGATGGCAATGGGTTAATCCTTGAGGAAGAAGACTGCCACCTCTTTCTCCCTCAGAGTGGCTGGTGGGTTGAACTGCAGACCTTTTGGTTAGCAGCCCAGCACTTAATCGCTATGCAACCAGGCCTCCTAAGTACATCAGTATTGCCCAGATGGGCACATTTTTTTTTTTTTTACCCAAGGGACATTGACAATATATGGAGACATTTCTGTTTGTCACACCTTTAATGAGTATTGTTACTGATGTTGAAAATAACGTCTTGTATTAATCAAAAGAATAACACAGTATTTGATTGTTCTATGATTTAATAAACAGTTTGGAAATTGGAGAAACATTCCATCATGCAAGAGGAAACCATTTCCAAAGAATGGAAAGTTCACAGAAACTTAACTTTTGCTTAAAGAATACAGGTTTCCATGGTGATGGAGTACTTAATGGCTTCTGAGTTAACGATGAAAAGGTAACTTCCTGGAAGATTAGCCCCCTCCACCCACCTGCAGTCAGGAGACCTCTAAAAATAAAAAATTTAAAGAAGTCTGAGTTTTTCTCATTTAATCACAGGTTAATGGTTTTGTTATGGTCTCTTCTTTGGAAGAAGATAGAAAAGTATCACTTTTGATGAGAGAGAAAAAAAAAATCCTCTGATGATTAATTTTGGGTGAGTAATTTTTAAGTTCATGGATAAGAAAATACTTCTTGAAATAAAAGTAAAATATTTGTTTTAAATGTAAATTTGATTCCACACTGGTGTTTCATGTGGAGAGGCCAGGGACGCTGCTGAACAGCCTGTAATACACAGCACCGCCTTCCACAACAAAGAATTATCTCTTCAAAATAGCAATACTGCTGAGGCTGGGAAACCCTATTCTCCACTAAATATGTATTTTAAAATTAGAGAAAAATTAGGCCATTCGAATCACAAGAAGAAAACAAACAGATGAAATAATAATACATAGATCAAATTTTCTTATACAGAGTATGTTTTTGAAAACTAACAATTATTTCTTTAAATGTAAGAAATCGGGAAAGATATAATCTTAAATTCTTCTGGTCCCTCTAATTGCCTAGTTTGTTTAGGAATACAAGTGGCAAGAATCCCACATTGCCTGTTGGTACACTCAGGCTTGTTTTAAGTAATCGGAACCCGCATTTCTCCAATTGAGGGGCATTTCTGGCGTTTGTTTTCCTAATCCCTGCTTGGCTTATTTTGGATCTAAATTGAAGCCTGAGAACAACCAATACTCACACAAAGCTTTTTGAGACAAAATACATTGTGCCTGAATGAACACTTCTGTGAAAATACTTTTATTTCTCATCCTGGCAAACATATACAGGAAAAAAAAGAAAAGAAAAAAGTCCCGTGATGTGTGAACACAAAGAATATATCTAAAAATACCCAACGGGCTAACTACTTTGCTTTCTACGTTGTATCAGATCCCCACAGGGGGCAGACATACGCGTTGTCCCTCACACGCGCGCGCATACACACACACACACACACACACACACACACACACGCACACACACATCAAAAAAAAACAAAAACAAAAACTGGTGCATGTTTTATATTATGCATTTAGATTTTTATACAGCTATTGTCCCAAACTAACTAAACTTGATCACGGTATTCTGAAGGAAGTTAATAAAATGAGGTTGAGGTTAGATGTGTCCTAGGGTATAATCACCACAAAGTTACAGTAAAGCCAAAAGAAAGGTTTTTTTCCGCATATCATCTGAGAGGCAAAAGTGGGAAAACAGACAAGCATGCTATCAGAGCCACATCTGTCTGAGTCCGAGGAATATTATAAACTAGGTAAAAGTGGGAAAACAGACAAGC
>NW_004444217.1:557744-565129 GCF_000243295.1 Trichechus manatus latirostris
ACAAGCATGCTATCAGAGCCACATCTGTCTGAGTCCGAGGAATATTATAGACTAGGTAAAAGTGGGAAAACAGACAAGCATGCTATCAGAGCCACGTCTGTCTGCGTCCCAGGAACCTTAGTTACAGAATCGGTATACATTAACATTACAAATGGGTAAAATCATCAAAAGCTTCACTTTCACACAGATTGGCTAAAAATTGCCAAATCGCTGTGATTCAACATTTTGAATTGTTTGTCTAAATAATCATTGGTAGAGGTTTCCATAATGACAGTCAGGAGAGTCTTCACTGGGCCAGCAAATCCTGTTGTTAGTCAGATCCAACTTATAATGACCCTATGTACAACAGAATGAAACAGTGCCCAGTCCTGCACCATCCTCACAATTGTTGTTACGCTTGAGCCCATTTTTTGCATCCACTGTGTCAGTCCATCTCGCTGACGGTCTTCCTCTTTTTCCCTGACTCTCCACCAAGCATGATGTCCTTCTCCAGGGACTGATCCCTCCTAATAACATGTCCACAGTATGAGAGATGTAACCTCGCCATCCTTCCTTCTGAGGAGCATTCTGGTTGTATTTCTTCCAAGAAACATTTGTTTGTTCTTTTGACAGTCCATGGTATATTCAATATTCTTTGCGAGCACCGTATTAAAGTATCAATTCTTCTTAAGTCTTCCTTATTAATTACCCAGCTTTTGTGTGCATACGAGGTGGTTGAAAACACCACGGCTTGGGTCAGGCACATCTTAGTCCTTAAAGTGACATCATTGCTTTTCAACACTTTCAAAGAGGTCTTTTGCAGCAGATTTTCCCAGTGCAGTGCATCCTTTGATTTCTTGACTGCTGCTTCCAAGGACATTGATTGTGGAGCCATATGAAATGAAATCTTTCATACTGTCAGTCATTTCTCCATTTATCATGATGTTGCTTATTGATCCAGCTGTGAGGATTTTTGTTTTCTTTATGTTGAGGTGTAATCCATACTGAAGGCTGTGGTCTTTGATCATCATCAGTAAGTGCTTCAAGTCCTCTTCACTTTTGACAAGGAAGGTTTTGTCATCTGCATAAAGCAGATTGTTAATGATTTTTCCTCCAATCCTCATGCCCTCTTCTATATATAGTCCAGTTTCTAGGATTATTTGCTCAGCATACAGATTGAATAAATATGGTGAAAGGATACAACCCTGACACACACTTTTCCTGACTTTAAACCACATGGTATCCCCTTGTTCTGTTCAAACAACTGCGTCTTGATCTATTTACAGGTTCTTCATGAGCACAATTAAGTGTTCCGGAATTCCCATCGTTTGCAATGTTATCCATAATTTGTTATGATCCACAAAGTGGAATGCCTTTGCAAAGTCAATAAAATACAGGTAAACATCTTTCTGGTGTTCTCTGCTTTCAGCTAGGATCCATCTGACATCAGCAATGATATCCCTCGTTCTGTGTCCTCTTCTTAATTTAGCTTGAATTTCTGGCAGTTCCCTGTAGCTGTGTGTAGTGCTGCAACCAATTTTGAATGATCTTCAGCAAAATTTTACTTGCTCGTGGTATTAATAATATCATCCCGTAATTTCACCTTTCTTGGGAATAGGCATAAGTATGGATCTCTTCCAGTTGGTTCGCCAGGTAGCTGTCTTCCAAATTTCTTGACACAGACGAGTGCGCACTTCGTGTGCTACATCCGTTTGTTGAAACATCTCAACTGGTATTCTGTCGATTCCTGGAGCCTTTCTTTTTGCCAATATCTTTGGTGTAGCTTGGACTTCTTCCTTCAGTACCACAGTTCTTGATCATATGCTACCTCCTGAAATGACTGAAAGTTGACCAATTGTTTTTGGTACAGTGACTCTGTATTCTTTGCATCTTCTTTTGATGCTTCCTGCATTGTTCAGTATTTTGCCCATAGAATCCTTCACTATTGCAGCTCGAGGCTTGACTGTTTCTTCAGTTCTTCCAGCTTGAGAAATGCTGAGTGTGTTCTTCCCTTTTGGTTTTCCATCTCCAGGTCTTTGCACATGTCATTCCAATATTTACCTTTGTCTTCTTGAGCCGCCCTTTGAAATCTTCTGTGCAACTCTTTTACTTCATCATTTCTTCCTTGTGCTTTAGCTACTCAACATCCAAGAGCAAATTTCAGAGTTTCTTCTGACATCCATTTTGGTCTTTTCTTTCTTTCCTGTCTTTTTAATGACTTCTTCCTTTCTTCATGTACAGTGTCCTTAATGTCATTCCACAGCTCATCTGGTCTTCGGTCATTAGTGTTCAACTTGTCTAATCTATTCTTGAGATGGTCTCTAAATGTAGGTGGGATGTACTCAAGGTGGTTTTGGCTCTCATGTTCTACTTCTAATTTTCTTCAGCTTCAGCTTGAACGTGCATATGATTGATTGATGGTCTGTTCTGCAGTCAGCCCCTGGCTTTGTTCTGACTGGTGATATTGAACTTTCTCATTGTCTGTTTCGACAGATGTAGTCAATTGTATTCCTGTGTATTCCATCTGGGGAGGTCTCCTGTATAATTGCCTTTTATGTTGTTGAAAAAAGGTATTTGCAATGCTAATAGAAAAGGATAAGAGTGGAAACTACTTGGGTCTTTTGTGCTCTGTTTAATTTGTTTATATGAAAGGTTCTCTGAAAGATGTTCTCCAAGTTTGCTGTAGCTATTGTCTTTATACCTCAGGGCCCAGTTGATGTGTCCTTGTGAGTCCTTGTTAGTCCAGCTCCAGCTGGGTCACATTCTTTATGCTCAAGAACAGGGAATAATGGTGCCAATATTATCTTTAAATCAGATATTACTATCAATATATGTATTTTTTAACGTGTTCACCTAATCCCTGATAATTTGAACAGATGTTTAGTATTTCAGACACTGTGTATTGTATCAAAAGTTTTTCTTTCATATTAATGGACTTCAGTGCTAATAATGTCAGTTTCATGTGTATTTCCCACTCTAGGTCTCTGGGATATTTTTATGGATAAAGTCACTGTTGGAATGAAAACTTACCCATTCCACAGGGAGCTGAGACTTTTCAGAGTAGTCCGAGGTGATAGCGGAAATACCTGCTATTTTGCATTAACTACAGTAATAAATGCATATCTTAAAAAATGCACTGCATTGAACGTTTCAGATTTTGAGGGGGACAAAGTTTGGACATCAGCTTCAAAAATGTTATGAGTCATCCATGGCTGTTTTGAAGAAACCACAAATACTTCAGAATTATTCAAGGAATAATAAAGCCTTGAGCAGTGGACTTGCCCCAAGAAACTGGCCTGTCTGATTAGGTGTTATTCTTTAGCACCTCCTTTATGCTAGATGGGGCCCTAGTGGTGCAGAGGTTAAGTGTTTGCTCAACAGTTCAAATCCACGAACAGCTCTGTGGAAACCCTATGGGACAGTTATTCTCTGTCCTGTAGGGTCGCTATGAGTCTTAACCGACATGGCCGTGGGTTTGTTTGTTTTTTTTTTCGTTTTTTTTTTTTTGTTTGTTTTAATGCCGGGCGGAGCCCTGGTGGTGCAGTGGTTAAGAGATTGGCTGTTAACCAAAAGGTCGACAATTTGAATCCACCAGCCAGTCTTTGGAAACCCTATGAAGCAGCTGTACTCTGTCTTAGAGGGTAGCTTTGAGTCGGAATTGACTGCATGGCAATGGGTTTGGTTTTGGTTTTTATGCTGGATATTGAGCTTGGTATTTTACATATATTACAACTAATCTCCAGAGTAACCCTATTAAATATATAGGTATTATTTTTCCAATCTTAGTCACAAGGACCTGAGGTTTAAATCATGTCTTTTCCAAGGTTATGCAGCTGAACAGTGGTAAAGCTAGTCTTAGAATGTGTGCTTACTTGTTTCAGTAGAGACGTAAAAATGTATCTATTTAACTTCTTTCCATGCTTGGACTAAATGATTGTCATCATACCAAAATATTGCAATTCAATTTAAAAAATATATAAATGTGTGTGTTAGAATCCTCAGATCAAGTTTTGAGACTTTTAGTGGAATAATTTAATTTGAAAACTAAATTTTCTAAGAATTCTATCGTGTTACAATTGTTTTGTGAATAGAGACTTTAAAAAGAGATAGTGGTGGTTGTTGTTAGGTGCCTTTGAGTTGGTTCTGACTCGTAGGAACCCTACGTACAACACAACAAAAATTACACTGTCCTGCCCTATCTTCACAATCTTTGTTATGTTTGAGCCCATTGTTACAGCCACTGTGTCAATCCATTTCCTTGAAGTGTTCCTCTTTTTTGGTGACCTTCTACTTTAGAAGCATAATATCCTTCTTCAGAGACTGGTCCCTTCTGATAACATGTCCAAAGTATGTGAGATAAAATCTCACCATCCTCACTTCTAAGGAGCATTCTGGCTGTACTTCTTCCAAAAGAGACTGGTTTGTTCTTCTGGCAGTCCGTGGTATATTCACTATTCTTCCCCAACACCGTTATTCAAAGGCATCAGTTCTTCTTCGGTTTTCCGTATTCATTGTCCAGCTTTCCCATATGTATGACACAACTGAAGATACTATAGTTTGGGTTAGGCACACCTTAGTCCCCAAAGTGACATGTTTGATTTTTAAACTTGAAGGAGGTATTTTGCAGCAGATTTGCCCAATGTAATATGTCATTTGATTTTTTTTTAAACAAGTTACTGTATTTTATTTTTAGACAGATCTTTCATCTCTAACATGTTATAATTAAAAACATTTCTTTCTGTTTTCTGCCCTTACAAATTCTTCAATTATTTCATCACAATCAAATTGCTGAACAATACCTACTTCCAGACATAATAGGGATGATGATTCAAGTCTTTCTTGAATCTTTGCTGTTTGTTGAGAGTTTATTTCTTTTTTTTTAACATGCGGCGATCTTTTTCTGAGTTTTTAAAAAATTTTTTTCATTGTACTTCAGATGAAGGTTTACAGAACAAATAGTTTCTCGTTAAACAGTTAGTACACATATTGTTTTATGACATTGGTTAACAACCCCACGACATGTCAGCATTCTCCCTTCTTGACCTTGGGTTCCCTATTACCAGCTTTCCTGTCCCTTCCTGACTTCTAGTCCTTGTGCCTGGGCTGTTGTGCCCCATTAGTCTCGTTTTGTTTTATGGGCCTGTCTAATCTTTGCCTGAAGGGTGAACTTCGGGAGTGACTTCATTACTGAGCTAAAAGGGTGTCTGGTGGCCATACTCTCGGGGTTTCTCCAGT
This sequence comes from Trichechus manatus latirostris, assembly GCF_000243295.1. NCBI lineage: Eukaryota > Metazoa > Chordata > Mammalia > Sirenia > Trichechidae > Trichechus > Trichechus manatus. The sequence continues at coordinate 562,959 of NW_004444217.1, forward strand.
CTCTGTCAGGCCAGTAAGTCTGGTTTTTTTTATGAGTTAGAATTTTGTTCTACATTTTTCTCCCACTGTGTCTGCGACCCTCTGTTGTGATCCCTGTCAGAGCAGTCAGTAGTGGTAGCGGGCACCAATGAGTTGTACTGGACTCAGTCTAGTGTAGGCCGTGGTAGTAGTGGTCCATTAGCCCTTTGGACTAGTCTTTCCTTGTATCTTGTCTTCGTTCTCCTTTGCTCCCGAAGAGGTGAGACCAGTGGAGTATCTTAGATGGCAGCTCACAGGCTTTTAAGACTTCAGATGCTACTCAGCAAGGGAGAATGTAGAACATTGTCTTTATAAACTGTGTTATGCCAATTGAGCTAGATGTTCCCCGACACCATGGTCCCCACAGCCCTCCGCCCAGCAATTCAGTCCCTCAGGGAGTCTGGATATGTCTTTGGAGCTTCTATGACCTTCCCTTGTACGAGTTGTGCTGGCTTCCCCAGTATTGTGTACTGTCTTACCCTTCACCAGAGTTACCACTTACCTATTGTCTATTTGGTATTCCCCCACTCACCCCTGCCATCCCTCGTAACCATCAAAGATTGTTACTTTTTGTGTAAACCTTTTCAGGAGTTTTTATAGTAGTGGTCTCATACAGTATTTGTCCTTTTGTGATTGACTTACTTCACTCAGCATAATGTCCTCCAGTTTCATGCATGTTGTGAGATGCTTCGCAGATTCATCATTGTTCTTTATCATTGTGTAATACTCTATTGTGTGTATGTACCATAGTTTGTTTATCCATTCATCTGTTGATGGGCATCTAGATTGTTTCCATCTTTTTGCTATTGTGAACAATGCTGCCATGAACATGGGTGTGCATATGTCTACTTGTGCAATGGCTCTTATTTCTCTAGAATATATTCCCAGCAGTGGGATTGCTGAATCATATGGCATTTCTGTTTCTAGCTTTCTAAGCAAGTGCCATATCATTTTCCAAAATGGTTGTATCATTTTGCCTTCCCACCAGCAGTGAGTAAGAGTTCCGATCTTCCCGCAGCCTCTCCAACATTTGTTATTTCCAGTGTTTTTGATTTGTGCCAGTAATGCTGGGATGAGGTGGTATCTCACTGTGGTTTTAATTTGCATTTCCCTAATGGCTGGTGATTGCAAATATTTCCTCATGTATCTGTTGACCACTTGAATGTCTCATTTGGTTAAGTGTCTGTTAATTTCCTTTGCTCATTTTTTAATTGGATTCATTTGATTTCTTGACTGATGTTTCTGTGGGCCTTGATTGTGGATCCAAGTAAAATGAAATCCTTGACAACTTCAATCTTTTCTCCATTTACCGTGTGTGATCTTGCTTATTGGTCTAGTTGTGAGGATTTTTGTTTTATGTTGAGGTGAAATCCATACTGAAAGCTGTAGCTTTGATCTTCATCAGTAGGTTCTTCAAGTCCTCTTTAGTGTCAGCAAGCAGGATTTTGTATCTGCATATTGCAGGCTGTTACTGAGTTTTCTTCCAATCCCGATACTACCTTCTTCTTCATACAGTCCAGCTTCTCAGATTATTTGCTCAGTATACAGTTTGAATTACGTATGGTGAAAGGATACAACCCTGACACACACCTTTCCCAATTTCAAATCTTGCACTATCCCTTTGTTCTGTTCAAACAACTGCCTCTTGGTCTATGTACACATTCCTTATGAGCACAATTAAGTGTTCTGGAATTCCCATTCTTTGCAATGTTATCCATAATTTATGTGTTATGATCCACACACTGAAATGCCTTTTCATAGTCCATAAAACAGAGGTAAACATCTTTCTGGTATTCTCTGCTTTTAGCCAAGATCCATCTGACATCAGTAATGATATCCTTTGTTTCCTGTCCTCATCTGAATGCTGCTTGAATTTCTGGCAGTTACCTGTGATGTACTGCTGCCACCATTTTTTTATTTTTTATTTATTTATTTTATTGTACTTCAGGTGAAGGCTTACAGAACAAATAGTTTCTCATGGAACAGTAGTACACATATTGTTTTACAACATTGGTTGACAACCCCACAACGTGTCAACCCTCTAACTTCTCAACCTCTTTTTCGGTGAAAATACACATCGCCAAAGATACACCATTTCAAAAATTTCTACATGCACAGTTCAGTGACATTGACTACGCTCTTCCAATTGTGCT
>NW_004444217.1:566096-596676 GCF_000243295.1 Trichechus manatus latirostris
AATATTTGTCCTTTTGTGATTGACTTATTTCACTCAGTATAATGTCCTCCAGTTTCATCCATGTTATGAGATGCTTCACAGATTCATTGTTGTTCTTTCTCGTTGCATAGTACTCCATGCTGCCACCATTTTTGAATGATCTTCAGAAAATTTTACTTTTATGTGATATTAATGGTAATATTCAGTAATTTCCATTTTCTTTTGGATCACTTTTCTTTGGAATTCGCATAAATACTGATCTCTTCCAGGAGGCTGGCCAGGTAGCTCTCTTCCAAATTTCTTTGCATAGAAGAGTGAGCACTTCCTGTAGTGCGTCTTCTTGTTGAAACGTCTCAGTTTTTATTGTCAATTCCTGGAGCCTAGTTTTTCACCAGTGCCTTCCCTGCAGCTTGGACTTCTTCCTTCAGTTTCATTGGTTCTTGGTCATATGCTACCTCCTGAAATGGTTGAATGTCCAGCGGTTGTTTTTGGTTTAGTATCTCTGTGTATTGCTTCCATCTTCCATTGATGAATCAATCAATATTTATTTAATTATTTAGGGGTGTTATCCTCCTTTAATCTAATCTTAAATAATTTAGTGCAGGACCTATCAAAGTAGATTGCCATAATTTGGCTCTCCCCCACCTTTTTTTTTTTAAATACTTCACAATATTTAATGAACGAATGTATCATGAAGTATTGAAACACTTCCGTACTCACACTTGGGTTGAATGATATTTAGAGTGTTTACGACGATTTGCTCCAGTACATAAAGATGAGGTGAACATGATGGCAGTAAATCTTTGGAATTATACATGACTAATTTTTTTTTTTAATTGTACTTTAGATGAAGGTTTACAGAACAAATAGTTTAATCAGTAAATAATCAGTAAAAGCATATTGTTTCGTGACATTGGTTAACAACCCCACAACGTATTAACACTCTCCCTTCTCAACCTTGGAGGAATTTTTTCTTTTTTGGTGAAAATATACATTGCCAAAAATGCACAATTGCAAAAATTTCTACATGTACAATTCAGTGACATCGATTACGTTCTTTTAGTTGTGCTGCTATTCTATCTCCTTTTCCAAAATATTCCATCACCATTATCGACTCACTGTCCCCTAGGCTTCGCATCGAACCTTTTGAGTTGCTGTTGTCAATTTGATCTCATGTAGATAATTCTTTTTTTTTTTTGTTTTTTAGATGGAGGTTTACAGAACAAATAGTTTCTCATTAAACAGTTAGTACACATGTTGCCCTATGACAGTGATTAACAACACCCCAACATGTCAACACTGTCCCTTCTCAACATTGGGTTCCCTATCACCAGCTTTCCTGTTCCCTACTGCCTTCTAGTCCTTGTTCCTGGACTGCTGTGCCTTGTTAGTCTCGTTTTGTTTTATGAGGCTGTCCAATCTCCGGCTGAATGGTGAACTTTGGGAGTGACTTCACCACTGAGCTAAAAGAGTGCCCTGGGGCGATTCTCTCGGGGTTTCTCCAGTCTCTGTCAGGCCAGTAAATCTGGTCTTTTTTTGTGAGTTAGAATTTTGTTCTACATCCTTCTCCAGCTCTGTCCAGAACCCTCTGTTGTGATCCTGGTCAGAGCAGTCACTGGTTGTAGCTGGGCACCAGCTAACTGTACTGGACTTAGTCTTGTGGAGGCCTCGGTAGCTGTGTTCCATTAGTCCTTTGGACTAATCCTTTCCTTATATCTTGTTTTCTTCATTCTCCCGTTCTCCTGAAAGGGTGAGACCAGTGGAGTATCTTAGATGGCTGCTCACAGGCTTTTAAGACCTCAGACGCTACTTACCAAGGTAGAATGTAGAAGATTATCTTTCTGAACTGTGTTATGCTGATTAAGCTAGGTGTTCCCCAAGACCATGGTCCCCACAGCCCTCCGCCCAGCAATTCAGTCCCTCAGGGAGTCTGGATATGTTTGTGGAGCTTCTGAGACCTTTCCTTGTACAAGTTGTGCTGGCTTCCCCAGTACTGTGTATTGTCTTACCCTTCACCAGAGTTACCACTTACCTATTGTCTATTTGGTATCCCCCCCTAACGCCCCCATCCCTCGTAACCGTCAAAGATTGTTACTTTTTGTGTAAACGTTTTCAGGAGTTTTTATAGTAGTGGTCTTATACAGTATTTGCCCTTTTGTGATTGACTTACTTCACTCAGCATAATGTCCTCCAGTTTCATCCATGTTGTGAGATGCTTCGCAGATTCATCATTGTTCTTTATCTTTGCGTAATACTCCATTGTGTGTATGTACCTTAGTTTGTTTATCCATTCATCTGTTGATGGGCATCTAGATTGTTTCCATCTTTTTGCTATTGTGAACAATGCTGCCATGAACATGGGTGTGCATATGTCTACTTGTGCGATGGCTCTTATTTCTCTAGAATATGTTCCCAGCAGTGGGATTGCTGAATCATATGGCATTTCTGTTTCTAGCTTTCTAAGCAAGTGCCATATCATTTTCCAAAATGGTTATATCATTTTGCCTTCCCACCAGCAGTGAGTAAGAGTTCCAATCTCCCCGCAGCCTCTCCAACATTTGTTATTTCCAGTGTTTTTGTTTTGTGCCAGTAATGCCGGGGTGAGATGGTATCCCATTGTGGTTTTAATTTGCATTTCTCTAATGGCTAGGGATTGCAAATATTTCCTCATGTATCTGTTGACCACTTGAATGTCAGTCTGGTGGAGGCGTTCCATTAGTCCTTTGGACTAATCTTTCCCTTGTATCTTGTTCTTTTCATTCTCCCTTGCTCCCGAAGGGGTGAGACCACTGGAGTATCCTAGATGGCTGCTTACAGGCTTTTAAGACCCCAGATGCTACTCACCAAGGTAGAATGCAGAACATTGTCCTTATAAACTGTGTTATGCCAATTAAGTTGGATATTCCCTGAGACCATGGATTTGGCTCCCTCTTAATATAACCCTATCTCAGTATAAATATTGGACTTACTTACTTTTATTTTATTTCATTTGAAGTTGGTAAGTTGGTGTGGTGTGAATGTGGAAGGCGATGGTGAATGATATGCCACAATGAGGAATAACTTTTGTAACTTATTTCCATGATTAAAATATGTGCTACATTTTCCACTTTGTATCTCAGAGTGTGCCCAGAAAAGGTTAATAAGAAAATGGGAACAGTATCTAGTTGGACTTCTTGGATTCCCTAGGTTCCTTAGCTTTGCAGTCGGTGGACTTGGATGAGTCTAGGAGTATGGCCCCGGAAATGTTACATGAAGGAGCTTCATCATGATATGCTACCCTTCTGACAGGCTACAGTGGTGAAAACATTGTATTGATTTCAACAGTAAAATGTGTTTCATTTACAGTAAAAAAAAATGGTATGAGGAAGGTAATTTACAAGCCTTTTAGAGTCATAAAAACAGTAAATAAAATAGACTTAGTCAATTTTGCTTTGTTTTTTTAAATTCCTTTCAGTGTTTATTACTCCACTTTTGTGTTGTAGAGCCATATTCACTAAATATATAGTAAATATATTGTAGTGATTATTTTCACGATCAATGATTAAAACTTGAGGGAGGATTGAATTAGCCTTGCATTTATTTTTAAGCTCACAATTGCATTTTGATAACTCCTTAGATATTCAATTAACATGTGAGTTATTTGCATAAAATATTTTCATACTCTGCTGCCTATTGCAGAATCACTTGGTATTTTTCCTGTTTTATTAATGGTTCCATTTACTATTATACTAGTGGAAAATGACATCGTATAATTGGAAACCAGTGCAATACTTTATAGCTTATTGGCTTAGAGTAATTATCTGCATGTTATATTATGCTTTGAATTACAATAGAAAGTATTACATTATAATATTTAGGAGAAGTGGCAAAGTCAAATAGTTAAATTGCTATAGTAAACTTTGACTTGCTAGGAGAATGAACACATTTATTAAAAGACAATTCTGTAATACGTAAACAATGTGTTCTCAGATGATAACCATTCTTCTCTTGTTTCTTTTTTTTTTTTTTATAATTTGCTGCTTGCCATTTCAGGAAGTAGAGGTTTGTATACAGCTTCTGTATTTCATGTTTTATTTTAGATTTTATATTTTAATTGGTCACATACACTCAATTGACATTATTTTCCCCCTAGGATGATTATTTCCGCGCTTGGAGTCCCGGAAAACCCTTCGATCAGGGTAAGAATCTAATTATTTTAGATTAAAATACTTACATGTTTACAGTCACTGTACTTTTGTCTGGTTAGAATTTAAAGGTGTAAATAAGGGTGGTTTCCGTGAAGAATTAGAAATAGGCAACAAGTGCTTTTACCGTGACATCTGTGAGCGCCGGGACTCTGTGGGACCGCCTTGTGTTTCCAGGCCTTACTAGTTTTCCCCCTTTGACTGGGTTCAGTCTTACCACTTTTCTATTGCTCTCTGTTAGTTGAAAGTATTTGAGTTTTCCTTCTCTGACAGGTTTCTGCCTTACACAGGTTCCAGCTTTAGCAGCTTTTACAGTATTTCAGCATAATATATTTAGAAAGAGTCAATTAGGTATCATGAGTATGTCAGGATGTCTTTTATTTTTAGATACATGTCTTAGATTACAGATGTAGGCATTTGAACTTTTACAGCGCCCCTTTTTTACTAGTTAATAGACGTCACTTCTGCCAGTTTTCAGATGTGTTCAAATGCATTCACTGGGCAATAGGTTTATTTGTGCACAACTGAAAACAAATTATTTTGCTACCTGTTTTCCAGGTATAAAAAGTTTCATTTGAAAAAGAGCAGACTTGTAATTAGTCTCAGTTGGAGTTTAGCAAGATCCAAAAGAAGAAAGCATATTCCTTCGTTATACAAAATTAGTCTTCCCTCACCTCTGTATACACAGCTTGCAATCCAGGTTAGGTTACTTTAGGAAGGAAAAGCAATCATAATTATATAAATAACTTCACAGATGTGTTTATTAAATTCTACAATATTAACCAGTTGCCGTCGAATCGATTCTGACTCATAGCGACCCTGTAGGACTGATTATAACTGCCCCATAGAGTTTCCAAGGAGCACCTGGTGGAGTCGAACTGCTGACCTTTTGGTGAGCCGCCGTAGCTCTAAACCACAATATTAGAACCAGAAAATCTTCCTTTTAAAGTTTGAAACAAAAGGAATTTCTGCTTTACCTAGGCTATATTAATCTTACAGAAAATACTATTTCATGAAGCAGTATCACCTAAAAACTGTTTTTGTTGTTAGTTGCCAAAGAGTTGCTCTAACTCACGGTGATCTTAAGCGTAACAGAATGAAAGATTGCCCGGCCCTGTGCCATCGTCATGATCTTTGATATGTTTTAGAACTGCTAGAATATTTCTGTAAATGATTGAATGATGGAGCCATGATGTGCTAGTAAGGAAGCTCTTAGTGTATTTTCCTATGTCTCCAAACATATGAATTTAATATTTGGGATTAATGCTACACCCACCCCATCTATACAGTGAGAGTCGACCTGGGTGGACCTAGATATTGACATTAATCTGGAGTCTGAAATTAAATTAATCTGGAGTCATTCACCTACAGTTCCCCCTTTAAATTTAGTTTCTTTCTAAAATACTTTATGTAATCTCACTATTATTATCATCCAGTGTATTTATTCATATAATCTGCCTTTTAAAATAAAAATAACTAGTTATAATTTGGTTACTAATAAGCCAAGTTACATGCATAAAGGACAGACAATAACAAAATAATCACATGCAAACTGAGATATAGTTGGTATTTAATGGATTTTCCTGATGGAGTCAGAAACCTTAAAATGGTAGTTATCTTGATAGGGACGTTAACATTTAAATGTGCCATACTCAGTGCATCCTGTTACAAGAAAGATACTTTTTCTTTCTTCGTGCGTTTGTGACAATTTATTGAACTGCAGTTTATTTCTCATTAAAAAGTAAAATGAAATGATTCCTGTAGGGGAGGCTTCCAAAGTCTAATGAACTACAAGACTGATTCACTGTAATTTTCAAAAAGTTTTTCACCTACTAAGTTGCTGTGTCATATTTAGCAAGCATATTAATCATGAAATAACAATAGCTAATATTTGTAAAGAGTTTGGTATATCCTGTCACTATTTTAAGTATGTGATATATACTAATTCATCTAATTTTCATAATTCTGCAAAGTAGATGAGAGAATTGAGGCATTCAAGGAATTAAGTTCTTGCCCAAGATCATACTACATAGTGACAGAGTTGGGATTGGGGTCCAACCAGTCTGACTCCAGAACCCTTTTTCCTAACTGCTGTGCAGTACTGCTGATCAGATGATAGGATTAAAAATAATAATAATGGCATACTAAAGATGTTTTGAAGTTTGTGTTTTAATAATAAATATTTACTTGAATGAAAATTAGAAATAGAGTGGTGTTTTTACTGAACGTATATAGTTGCTAAAGACACACGGAAAATGTTTGGTACCAGAAAAAGAAAGAAAAAGAAAATTAGAGTGCGATCCACATAATGGTTTTCCATTTATTTTAGCCTTTGGATGAAATTAATCAACCTACCTGTAGACCACACCAAGGGATGAGAAAAAGTGTCCTTTTCTCACGTAGCTCTGAAAAAATATCACTTGAATAGAATAGACTTGAGATTAATTAATTGCTAATATGTTTCTGTTCTTTCTGATGATAGAACTTTCTTTTAAGTATCATTTTCACAAGCCAATGAGCTGAATATTGGAACTAAAAGTTTCCAAGATTAAAAAAAACCCTCTGAATTCCCCTGAATTCTAGAAAGCCATTTAACTAATCTAGGAATTGGGAGCAAAATAATTTATGATGTAGATATAAAATAATATTATTAACTTCCATGTTCAAAAAAATCACTGTCGAAGAAGAAAATAAAAAGTTAGGGATGATATTTGATTCCAAACATTCAAGTTTTATCAAAGAAAGGAAAAAAAGAGAGACTGCTGAATACCAAAGAAATTATCTTAAGCATGGAATGTTACACAAAACATGGAGAAATTACAGTACCACTAGAGAAATTTGTAATTAATAGTTCGTAATATAAATAGTACCTGTCAGTTTGTCCTAGTGTGGTGGGTTGCATGTTGCTATGATGCTGAAAGCTTCGCCAAAGGTATTTCAAATACCAGCAGGGTCATCCATGCTGGACAGGTTTCAGCAGATCTTTCAGACCAAGACAGAGTACAGAGAAAGGCCAGGTGAAGTACTTCTGAAAATAAGCCAGTAAAAACATTATTGACAGCAACAGAATATTGTCCTTATGGTGTTGGAAGATGAGACCCTCAGGTTGGAAGGCACTCAAAATATGACCGGGAAGAGCTGCCTTCTCAAAGTAGAGTCAACCTTAATGATGTGGAAGGAGTATAGCAACTTTAATGATGTGACAGGACTGAAAATGAGAAGTAACAGTGACAAATATCCGTTAGTAATTGGAACGTGGAATGTACAAAATATGAATCAAGGAAAACTAGAAGTCATCAAAAGTGAAATGGAATGCAGGAGGATCGATACCCTAGGTGTTAGTGAGCTGAAATGGATCAGTATTGGCCATTTCGAAGCTGACAGTCATATCGTCTACTATGCCAGGAACAACAAATTGAAGAGAAATTGTATTGCAGTCGTCTTTAAGAAGAATATTTTGAGATCTGTCCTGAAAGACAGTGCTGTCAGTGATAGCGTTAATATTCATGTGCCTATAGGAACAACAACTGATAGACCACTCTTCAGATTCGCACGCCAGCCACGAATGCCCAAAGATGCAGAAACAGAAGATTTTTTTATGAACTGCTAAAGTCTGAAGTTGATTGAAAGTGCAGTCACAAAGCACTGGAAATTATTAGTGATTCAATGTGAAAGTTGGAAGCAAAGAAAGATCAGTAGTTGGAAAATATGGCCTTACTGATAGAAATGACCCTGGAGCTCACGTCATAAAATTCTTAAGTCCAATGACTTCTTCATCCCCAATACTTTTTTTTCAACAACACTTGGACCTCTCTGGATAGGTTACATAGGAATCAAATATATTATGTCTGTGGAAAAAGATGATGGAGAAGCTTAATATCAGCCAGGACAAAGCCCGGGACAGACTGTGGAAAAGACCATCAATTGCTCATGTGCAAGTTCAAATTAAAGCCAAAGAAATTCAAAGCAAGTCCATGAGAACCAAAGTATGACCTTGAATACACACACCTGAATTTAAAGACCATTACAAGAATAGATTTGATGCACAAAACCCTAATGACCGAAGACCAGAAGAGTTGTGGGATGATATCACAGTTGTCATACATAAAGAATGTGGACTGTAATTAAAAAGACAACAAAGAAGACAAAGACCAAAAAAGTTTGTCAGAGAGACTCTGAAAATTGCCCTTAAGCACAGAATAGCTAAAGAGAATGGAAGAAATTATGAAGTAAAAGCGCTGAACAGAAGATTTGAAAGAGCAGCTTGAGAAGACTAGGTAAAGTATTATAACGAAATGTGCAAAGACCTGGAGTTAGAAAATCAGAAGAGAAGACATGATCGGCTTTTCTCAAGCTTTGAGAACTGAAGAGAAAATTCAGGCTTTGGGTTGCAATACTGAAGGATTCTACCTTTAAAAAAAGAAGAAAAATTTGAATAACACAGGAAGCATGAAAATAAGATGAAGGGATACCCAGAGTCATCGTACCAAAAAAGAGAAAAAAAATTGGCCAACGTACAACCATTTCAGGAGGTAGCATATGATCAAGAACTGCTAGTACTGAAGGAAGAAATTCAAGCAGCAATGAAGTCATTGGTAAAAGAAAAACTAGGCCCCCGGAATTGATGGAATATCAATTGAGACGGTTCAACAAACAGATACAACATTGGAGACACTTATTCACCCGTGCCAAGAAATTTGAAAGCCAGCTCCGTGGGTCAGCTGACTGGAAGAGATCCATGTTCGTGCCCATTCCAAAGAAAGGTAATCAAACAGAATATGGAATTTATCAAGCAATATCATTAATATCACATGCTCCCAAATCTGTGCTAAAGATAATTAAAAAATGGCTGCAGTCATACATCAGCAAGGAACTGCCAGAAGTTCAGGCTGGATTCAGAAGCAGACTAGGAACAAGGGATATCATTGCTGATGTCAGACGGATCTTGGTTGAAAGCAGAGGATATGAGAAGGAGAAGGATATTTATCTGTGTTTTATTAATACATGAAAGCATTCACCTGTGTGGATCATAGCATATTATTGATAACATTGCAAAGAACAGGAATTCCAGAACACTTAATTGTGCTCATGAGGAAACTGTACTTAGACCAAGAGGCAGTGATTCGAACAGAATAAGGGGATACTGAGTGGTTTAAAATCAGAAAAGGTGTGTGTCATGGTTGTATCCTTTCATCTTATTTTTTCAGTCTCTATATTAAACAAATAATCTCAGAGTAATCCTAGATTATATGAAGAAGAACATGGCATCGGGATTGGAGGAAGACTCGTTAACAACCTGCAATAAGCAGATGACACAACCTCATTTGCTAAAAATGAAGATGACTTTAACTGCTTACTGATGAAGGTCAAAGACTACCACCTTCAGCATGGATTGTACCTGAATGTAAACAAAATGAAAATCCTCACAATTGGACCGACAAACTACATCATGACGAATGGAAAAAAAAAGTTGTCAAGGATTTCATTCTACTTGGATCAGCAGTCAACGCCTATGGAAGCAAGAGTCAGGAAATCAAAGGACATGTTACGTTGGGAACATCTGCTGTAAAAGATCTTTTTAAAGTTCTAAAAAGCAAAGATATCACCGATGTCTAAGGTGCATCTGATTCAAGCCAAGGTCTTTTCAATCATCTCATATGCAAGTAAATGCTGGTCAATGAAAAGAGAAGACAGAAGAAGAATTGATGACTTTGAATTGTGGTGTTGTTGAAGAATACTGAACATACCGTGGACTGGCAGAAGAATGAACAAATCAGTCATAGTAGAAATATAATTGGAATACTTCTCAGAAATGAGGGCACTGAGACTTTATCTTGCTGACTTTAGATATGCCTTCAGGAAAGAGCATTCAATAGAAAAAATAAACATGTTTGATAAAGTAGAGGGTCAGTGGAAACGAGGAAAACGCTCGATAAGACGGATTGACACGATAGCCTCAACAGCAGGCTCAAACATATGAAAGACTGTGGTGATGGTGCAGGACTGGGCAATATTTCATTCTTTTATACATAAAGTCACAATGAGTAGGAGCCAGTTTGACGGCTATTAACAACAACACAGTATGGATAGTGTAACTTTTCAACACAGAACTCCTTTCTCTATACATGTGTAATAAGCACACACAAGCACGCATATGCGGGTATGTATTTACACATGTACACACACGTTAGAACCTGCATGTTTGCCATTAGGTAAAATAACGGGTTTTGTTTATATATAGATTTTCTGCTCTGGTTTAGCTGTGAAAAATTTTCATCTCATGTTAGCTTCTTTTTATCAGTCCTTCCTCTTTGTTTTTCTTGGCCATTAGAATAGTAAGAGTTTCAGGAAAATATACACACATTTCCAACTGGTTTAAATAAAACTATTCTGGTGAAGGTAAATCTGCTGTAAAATCAAAGAAAGCATTGTTGGTGTCATTGCGTACCATCAAGTAGATTCTGACTTATAGTGACCGTATAGGACACTGATTTCAAAAATTAATTGCTTTGGAATTTTCCACATTGGAGTTTCTTTGCCAATACTTCTTTATGGAAGTGTGGAGAGTCAGGAGTTGACACTATAAAAATCAATGAAAAATAATTGTGTTGAGGACATAAAAATTCTGTTTACTGTTAAATAAACTGAAAGGGACAATGCATTAGTGAGCCTACAATAGTACATGATAAAATTTTTAAATAATTTAATAAATGCTTTTCTTCTCATACAGGAATGAGGAAAGAGGGTCTGTAGCTTTAAAAACAATTACTTTATTTTCACTGTGTTAAGCCTACCTTGTTTTCAGTCATGGATTAATTTGGGTGTGTAATGGATAAGTTGTGGAAATTTTTAGCAGTGATTCCTGTGAGTTAGTTAGAGAATCTATTTGTACTGAAGTAGTATATTGGTAAGGATTGCCTTTTACTCAGAAGTTATTTTCCCTAGTATGTGATATCTCGGTGCCTTGAGGTGATAAAGAGTTCGAGTTGATGCAAAAGGTATTTTCTATATTTGCCTCATTTTCTTATAATCTAAACCAGCTTGGAGTTTGATCCATTTGGTATCTATCATGGCTGGAGTTATAACCAATGGGATTATTATCAAGAAATTGAATTTAAATACCTCGAGGGATTCCAGGACAAATCAGTTTCGTGTTGTGGACATGTTTTCCTTGTTGCTGATTTCTGGGGATATGAAATTATAGACAGGAAGTAGCTGTGGCTTTAGGTCAGCACCCTTGTTTCTCAGCAGTGTTGTTGTGTGCTTTCTCCCTAAATTAGACGGCTTTGGGAAGGGCAGTCCGACTCCTACTGGCTCGTTCGAGTCCATATAACTCAACCTAAACTTATGAAGAGGTGCTTCGCTAGGAGACCATTCCTAAATTCAAGCTGTTCAAAATCTAGGTAGGAGAGATTGACATATGAACTGGTAACCTTGTAGCTAGATGAGCTATTCTTGCACGGATTGTAGGGGGATGAAAACAAGACTCAGCTCTTTGAAAGAGCAGCCATCTGCTTCCAAACATGTTGCCCTCAAGTAGATTCCAACTCATAGCAGCCCTAGAGGACAGAGTAGAACTGCCCCTATAGAGTTTCCAAGGGGTGGCTTGTAGTTTCGAACCGCCGACCTTTTGGTTAGCAGCCAAGCTCTTAGCCACGGCACTACCAGGGCTCCAGCCATATGCTTCTTGTTGTTGTTAGCTGTGGTCGAGTCAGTTCTGACTCGTAGCGACCCTGTGTACAACAGAACGAAACACTGCCCGGTCCTGGGCCATCCTCACTATGATTGCCATGTTGGAGCCCATTGTTGCAGCCACTGTGTCAGTCCATCTCTTTGAGGGTCTTCCTCTTTTTTGTTGACCCTCTACTTTACCAAGCATAATGTCCTTCTCCAGGGACTGATCCCTCCTGGTAACATGTCCAAAGTATGACCATATGCTTAGCCATACACTTATCCGTTATTTCTGTCTTTTCAGAATTAGTTCTCAGAGCTGAAACACTTCATCTACTTTCCCAAACTTCTCACGTACGCCGGCAGCCATAGCCTGGTGTGTCCCTGTGCAATCTGGTTACAATGGAAACGCTACTGAGATTTCATCTGGGGCTTTTATTCCTGTCAGCGAACAGAGTTGTTTGTAGCATATTGGCAGTTATTATTTTTCAGATTAGCCTGATGTGTCCCTTTGCAGTCTGGTTACAGTGGAAGAGCTGTTGAGATTTCATTTGGGGATTTTATTCCTTTGAACATGTTTGTTCCCGTTCGAATCCCTACTGAAAATTTGCATTTCCATCCCAGATATACTGAATTGGAATCTGCTTTTTAATAAGATTGCAGGCGATTCTTATGCATAATAAATTTTGAGAATTACTGCTCTATTAGTGGAACCCTGGTTAAGAGCTCAGCTGCTAACCAAAAGGTCAGCAGTTCGAATCCACCAGTGGCTCCTTGGAAACCCAATGGGGCAGCTGTACTCTGTCCTATATGGTTGCTATGAGTAGGGATTGACTCCAGGGCAACGAGTTTGGTTTGTTTTTTTGGTTTGGGTCTGCTACCGGTTCTCAGAATTGTTCGCTAATCAGTGGCATTAGCATCACCTGGGAACTTGTTAGAAATGCAAATCCTCTGCAGGCGTTTGAACTTAGCAGAAACAGTTCGAGGTCCTCTTTTATTCCCTCAAGGAATGTAGCTGTTCGTAGTACAATGACAGTAATTATTTTTCAGATCGAAAAAGTACTAGTGGTTGAGAAAATGCTGCCCCTAACTTATCTTTCCTTCCCTAAAATACATCACCATACTTCTTAAGAAACTGTGTAGATCACACAGCGTGGATGTCACTCCTCTTCCAGGTGCCTTTAACTTCCTCAGTTTATATGAGGATCATTTTTTTTTTTTTTAATGTTCTTAGATGGTATTTATTGATAATATCCTGGAACAATAGGTCGGTCTTACCCGTGATTCACAGTACAGTCATGATGGTATCCCAGTACTGTTTTGTGAAACAGCCTGTTGTCTTCTACATGTTCTAGTGGAGAAATGGAAACCCTGGTGGTGTACTGGTTAAGTGCTCCAGCTGCTAACCAAAAGGTCAGTGGTTCGAAACCACCAGGCACTCCTTGGAGACTCTGGGGCAGTTCTGCTCTGTCCTATAGGGTCGCTGTGAGTTGGAATCGACTTGACGGCACCAAGTGTTTTTTATTTAAAGTGGAGAAATTGATGGCCCAAGATTTGATACTCAGTGAGGACAATACACAAATGTGCTTACAGATTTTCTAAATGCATTTTCAGTGATTTTAAAATGTACCTCTTGAACCTCTCCGTGATCACCTTACACATGAATTGATTCAGGACTTCTGTATCCTTTTGGATGAATGACTTGTAAGGGTATTTAGGTGCTAATGTCCATGTCAGTTTATATCGTATATTGGTTAAATAGTCATGTTGGCAAACTTGGCTCATAGACGCATTCTGTATTCTGGATTTTTTCCCAACTTTTTCAATTATTAATATTATGAATATGTCAAGAGTTATAGTACTTAGTTTTCTATCACTTAAATGTAGAAAAAGTTCATAGAGCAATTCCAGGACTTTTTTTATCCTTTCAAAATTATTTTTCCTTGTGTAACTTTAAAGAATGTGATAGGAAAAAAAAAGTGCTTCTTGAGTGTGGTGTTGGTATTAAAAAGGTTTATCAATGTTTCACTTTGAAAAGAAGTTTATTTCAATTACTTTGAGTTGACAAATCCTGAACATAAAAATATTCTTTTAAAGAAGGATTACGAATGATTTCCTTTTCACTGAAAATTTAGTTCTTACTTTTTATGTTATTATTTAAGCTTATTTTGAAATTACTTACTTGTCACTGTCAAAAATGATAAAGTTAGGAAGATAAAAATAAGAACTTAAACGTTCTTCAAATTATGAGAAGACCGGTATGTAAAAACAAACTATATTTTTTAATAGTAAAGAAAATGTCAGAATGTCACTACATAAATTACATGAATTCTGTTACACTGTAAGTCATCCAAACGGATTAACATGTATAATCTGGGATTGTTGCGTGATAAATATAATCTCAGCAATACCACGTTATACACAGTAATCCATCTAGATGACTTAAAGTGTAATAGAATGTCCAGCATTATTATAGGGAAATATAAAAGAAAAATTTCCACATAAAAATCAAAATTATATGCTCAGTACTATGCTCAAATTTATCCATTCATCTTTCTCTAATCAGCATTTTACTTTTCTGTTTCCCAGTCTAGGCTTCTGCCTCCCCACAACTTCTATGCTTTTTAAAGTCTAGTTTTCGTGCGATGTCCTCCAGTTAACGCTGTTGTTTATTTCATGCTCATCGTGTGCACGTATCTTACAGTACATTGCATTTTTAATGTAAATATACACCTACTCCTCACTTATTCACTATCTCTTCATCAGATATTTTGCTTTTACGACAATAATAACAAATCTACTCTCTGACTAATTTGCGCATTAATGATGTACATCTGGCAGTAAACATTTCATGACCAGTGGGACATATAGTGCCTGTCTTAGTCATCTAGTGCTGCTCTAACAGAAATACCACAAGTGGATGGATTTAGCAAAGAAGAGTTTATTCTCTCCCAGTCCAGTAGGCTACAAGTCCAAATTCATGGCATCAACTCCAGGAGAAGGCTCTGTCTCTCTCTGTCAGCTCTGGAGAAAGGTCCTTGCGATGCATCAGTCTTTCCTTGGTCTGGGAGCATCTCAGCACAGGTACCTCAGGTCCAGAGGACACGCTCTGCTCCCAGCACTGCTTTCTTGGTGGTGTGAGATTCCTATGTGTCTCTGCTAGCTTCTCTCTTTAATATCTCAAAAGAGATTTGATTAAGGCACTATCTAATCTTATCAACCTCAGCAGTATAACCTCATCACAGTGATAGAATTTACAACACATAAGGAGATCACATATAACCTCATCATAGTGATAGAGTTTATAAAACATAAAGAAATCACATCAGATTACATAATCATACAATATTGGGAATCATGACCCAGCCAAGTTGACAGATATTTTTGGGGGACACAATTCAATCCATGACAGTGCCCACCTACATTTTCTGCCTCTCGGGTCATATAATGTTTTGTGCTCCGATGTGGTCATCCTCCATTTTCGCATAATGCTGATTTTCGCATAATGATCTGGTCTTTGGAATCTAACCATGTCAATACATAAGGAGTGGGTGTACAATAATTTTATAAACAATGACATAGTACCAGGAAACCTATGGTAAGTTCCTTGAAAAAGGAAGTATCCTGTTTTGTACAGTGTCCTCTCATACAGAATGTTATATGTATTCATTCAGTGAAATGAATGAATAAATGAGTTAGTGTTCATGGAGGATGGGACAGGATAGCCATCTAGTTTATCACAGAATCTTGGATAGGTGACATCTCTTATAATGGTCATGCAAAACATTTTCATTTTTAACATAGCAATGGTGATCTGTGCAAAGGCTGATCTGGCTCGTGGATCTGTTTTGTGTGACCTGAACAATGTTTATAAAAGTTTTGGTTGAACAGTTAAAAAATGAGAATGTTTGAAATAAAAATCAAAATATAATGTCTAAGATGCTTTAACCTACAAGTAACAACAGGTAATTTACTTTATCATGTAACAATATACTGCGTGGTTTGGCAGTTTCAGGACTGTATAATTGAGTCTTGATGACATCATCAGAGACCAGAGTCTTCCTATTTTTCTCCTTTGCCATCTTCAGCACATTGTCTGTGTTTCTTCTCTTGGTCTGAAGTTGCCTGAAGACACAAGGTCAGACAAGAAGACATTTGCTTCTGTGCATGTCACCTGATCAGAGTGCTCTGGCCGAGTTTTCTCATATCCTATTTGCCAGACCTGATTCACTAGCCCACTACCCATTGCCAAGCCAATCCCAGACAAAGAACTTCGAGATTAACATGACTTTAGATTTTGGTTGGGAAACATATGGCCGAAGACCATTACTCTCTGAACAAAACTGGAATTATTTAATATGAAACAGCTGTGATGAGAACGGGGTGGGTGGCTGTTGAATAGAGAACCACGATTTCCAGCATCTACTGAAAATAGGATAATCTGCTAGCACTGAGTGAATGTTACTAAAAAGCGCCGATCAGAGGCACATAGATGAAAACGTCCTCCTCCACAAGGGACATCCCAGTTTGCTGCAACTACATATATGGACATATACTCACCCTCATGCCATTCATTTACATGACTTACCACCACTTGTCTGTCAGTTTGTCATTCTGCGCTGGTTTGTGTGTTGCTGTGATGCTGGAAGCTACACCTCTGGTAAATACCAGCAGGGTTGCCCAGGGTGGACAGGTTTTAGCAGAGCATCCTGACTAAGACACGCTAGGAAGGAAGACCTGGTGATCTGTTTCTAAAAATTAGCCAGTGAAAACCTTATAGATCACAACAGAACATTGTCCAGCTCATTTGCTTTGGACATGCCATTGTGAGTGATCAGTTACTGGAGAAGAACATCATGTTAGGTGAAGGAGAGAGCCAGTGAGGGCAAGGGAGACCCATGGTTAGATGGATTGGCACAATACCTGCAGTGATAGACTGGAACATGCTGGCAATTGTGAGAATGACGAAGGATGGGTCAGCTTTTCATTCTGTTGGACATAAGGTTGCCATGAGTTGGAGCCAACTCCAGAGCGGCTATCTATCTGTCTATCATCTGTCTATATATCTGTGTGTCATCTGTCTATCTATCTATCTGGCTGTCTATCATCTGTATATATATCTGTCTACCATCTATCTATCTATCATCTATCTGTCTATGTGTCTGTCTATCAAGGTACTTACTCCTTAGATATTTCAGTCTGAAACTCTTATAAAGCATCTGGACCTAAGCTCGGCCCTATATTCTATTTTATCGAGAAATCCTGAGTCCATATTCCAGAGCACTTAGTTTTAATGATATGATGCTGCAAGTCTTTGTAACGTTGGGAGGAATTATTATTTCCCTTTAGGGAGGGTACATACAGGTGTAAATAGGTCTTAACTGTGGGTTACTTTTCAGGGTTCCCTTTTCTTTTGCTGGTTTTAGAAGTATCTGGTAAATCAGGGGTTTTTTAATCTGGCTAGTCATCAGACTTACCTAGGGAGTTTTAAGATACTAATTAGGTGCTATTTTTAAATACTAATTTAGGTGCTATTCCCTACCGCTGCATCATCAGCTCCATGTATGAATTCCTGGATTTTCTGTTTTTCGCAAACTCTGCTACATGTGCATCGAACTCAGCCCTGTTCCTAACTTGAGTAAACAAAAACTTTGATGCTTAACTGCTTATTCTAGTCCTCATTTCTGTTCTTTTTAACCCAATGTGTTATAAGCAACAGTTACATTTCAATATCTGTTATTTGGGGCTGTGTAGTACAACCTTTGACATACTTAATTAAAGACTGAATAAAAGTCTAATGGGCAGAAGGAAGAATGGAATTTTGAGTATAATTTTGTCTCGTTCAAATAGAAACAGTTGACGGTATCTGTTTAATAGAGTTGCTTATTACAAAGGAAGTTATCAAATTATAGTTAACTTATAATTTACATTTATTCTTTTATTGTCAGCAATTTTGCTTCTTATCAAACATTTTCATAACATCGTCACATATATTGTTTTATATGACCCTCACAAAAAGCATTTCAAAGTTTGTGGGGGACCAAGGTTATTGCCAATTGTAACAGGTGAAGATACTGGGAATAATTTAGGTTTTGATTTGTCCAGCATGCACAAATATTGATAAACGCAGTTGAGTTTAAATTTCAGATCTTCAGAATACCAGTCTTGTGCTTTTTCATGGTATCATGGAGTCTTTGGTATTTTATCAGCGGTGTGAATAGTCACCTTGTCCTGCTATGCAGTTAATACCTTTGATTAAAACACGATTTTCATTAGTCCAAAAATTAATAACAGCTGTCATTTTTTGAGCACCTGCTACCTACTATGTGTGATCAATATAGTCATTATCTCAATCAATTCTCACACCAACTTTAGGGGGTGAATTTTATTGCTCCTATTACATAGGGGAGCAAAATTAATATTCAATGTGGGAAAATTACCTGTCCACAATCACACAATGATTCAGAGTAAGAACCAGGATTCATATCAATCTCTGTTGGACTCCAAAAATTCTGAGACTTCTCCACTCAAATATGCTACCACTGAATCATGGCCTGGGTCTACATTTATGCCAGGGGGCTACCTGTGTCTATGGCCATCAGTGCAATTTCAACTTAGGAGGTAGCTGCTATTATTCTTAGAAAAATGATGAACTCTTGCCACTCACTGGAACTTTGCTCAGATCATTTAATTAAACCCTTTATGCCTCTAATTTCTAGTCCATAAAATGAAGAGTTGGCAGATGATAATATTTTTAAAGTTTCTTTTAGCCCTTAAGCTTTACATTTTAACACTCTATACATCCTTTTGAAAGGCATGTTAACAATGACTTGAGCATGAATCTTGACAGGTTATAGCATTTAGTTCTGCCAATAATTTTATTCATGCAAAAAGATAAGTAGTGATTTATCATGATAAGGAAGAATTTAATTTTCTAAAAATGTATTAAATTTATTTTTAAACATGGGTCGCAGTGAATCGGAATCGACTCAACGGCAGTGGGTATGATTGTTTTTTTTTTTGTTGTTGTTGTATTATCATCATTTATAAAACCAAAAACCAAACCCACTGCCCTCAAGTCGATTCCAACACATAACGACCCTATCGGACAGCGTAGAACTGCCCCATAGCGTTTCCAAGGCTGTAAATCTTTACGGAAGCAGACTGCCACATCCTTCTCCTGTGAAACGGCTGATGGGTTCGAACCGCCAACCTTTTGGTTAGCAGCTGAGCACTAAACCAGTGTGCCACCAGGGCTCCTTTGATACTACATAAAAAACCAAAACCCGTTGCTGTCGAGTCGATTCCGACTCATAGCAACCCTATAGGACAGAGTAGAACCGCCCCGTAGGCTTTCCAGGAAGTGGCTGGTGGATTCAAACTGCAGACCTTTTGGTTAACATCCAAACGCTCAACCACTGTGCCACCAGGGCTCCTCATCATACATAAGTCGCTAAATCTCAGTAGTCAAGACTTATGTCTGTGTAATATTTTGTAATTTTCACGTAAGTTTAATTTTAGGATCACAATATTTTATATGATTCAAAGAATGAGGATTACTATCCCTAAATTTATAGTCAATTAACCAGAAAGTTAAGGAACTTGCTGTAATATTAAATAACTGTAACGCTAACCATTCCCAGTTAAGTGACACATCTGGAATCAGAACCCTTGGCATTTACCACCTAGCCCCGTTCTTCCCCACCAATCCCACACTCCAGAATGATCGCCTTCCAGCTTTCACCATCATTGTAGACATGAGAGAATCATTGCCTTCTTGCAGGAGGTTAGTTTTCTTTCTAGTTAAGGCCGGAATAATTAGAGAATCAAATAAACTTTATTGCAAGATAAGAGACAGTATGTTTAAAAAGTCGAAGTCACTTTTACTTGAAAAACAGACGTCCCTGTGATTTTAGGGACATTTTGTGGGCTTTGGAAGTAGACAGTATTGGGCTTGAGTCTGGCCTCTCCTACTTACTAGCTCTGCAAACTTGGAAAAAATAATTAACTGAGTCTAAAGATAATATTTGCAGATAACATTTAACTTAAGTGCTGAAGGATTCCAAGGGATAGTTAATAAAGAGAGGGAGGAAGAGGATAAATTGGAAAACTCATACGTTGTCATTTGAGCTCAGGGTGTCTTAATTTATACAAATTTACGTCCGATATGTACTATTTGCCCAGTTTAAAATATTCTTCCAAATACATTTTAAATACTAATACAATATTTCATTCTAAAATGCTGAAAATACTTATCAAACAAAGAATGAATGGACATATAGTTTCCAATTAATTTTGGCACTTGAGTCTGTATAAAGTTTTAAACATTGTTCTTTAGGAAATGGTGATAGGGATTAATGGATACATTTCTATCACCTACTTATTATAAATTGAAAATATTGGGAAGAAAATAGAGATAAAGAATGTAAATAGTTTTGATATGAATCTGCTGGCTTTTATTACTAGAAATAAACAGCATCTTCTATTGTACTGACCTGACCTTGGTCAGCAGAGTTTAAGTACTGTGTCTCTTAGAAGGTAAGGATCAGATGTACTGAAATAAGGTTTAAGTGATTTCTGTAAATACTGACTATATTCCATTACATAAGCACAAAAAGCTGAGGTGGAATTAAATGCAGACTACTTATGAATTTTAATAGATGAGAGTTTTTTCCATAATACTTTATATATACATAAATCTAACTATAAATGTACATACATATATAAACGGTATGTGTGTGTGTTGGATAAATATTTTTGCTTAAGCAGCATCTCCTCTTCTTGATTCACATCTTTCATACCTTTCTCTTGGAAAAACACACCATATCCCCACTCCTAGTCCACACAGTCATGATAGGTTGATGTCACCCCACTCTGAGGGTGGTTATGTGACTCAGAGCTATCAAATTAGAGCCTTTTTTTGCTCTGTTCTTAGTGACTAGTTTAGACATGCGAACGTAACCAAAACAAGGATATTTAGACTCAATTCTGCGATGTGCAGGGGAATTATAGGATAGAGGAGCCCTGTTTCTGCAGGAGCAGCTATGTCATGAGACATAAGTTTATAGATAAACAGAACCTGAGGTGAGAGCACCAAGCAGAAGTGCAGCATTGAGTGTTGACCCCGGGAGACTCGGTCCTGAAGATGCACTTTGGGCCCTGCATCTGGCTGTGTCTGAAGTGAGCTGTAATCATACAGTTCTCCTTCTTTTCTTTCTTTGGTTAAATCAGTTCTAACCATTTTCTCTTGTATCCAACTGAAAGGGTCTTAAGTAGATAGAAACGAGTACCTGGAAGTGGGTTGTGACCAAGCCTACAATCTTCATAATTGACTGAGCTGTGGTGGGGTCCAGGGCAAAAGGGATTTCCAATCCCAGTGTATGAAGTTGGCATTCCATGCTTTATTATAGGGATGCAGTGACTATTCTGATGACTGCTGTCTCTGGGTTCTTATAGCCTGTACCTACTGAGGTTGGTCCTTAGGGCAGTGGCTAGATAATAGTCCTCTCTCCTGAAAATTCCATGTGGTGATCATATAAAGAACTGCATTTTCTCAAAGCTTTACTGAAGATTTTCTGTGGCTCGCCTTGTCATTGTATCAACAACTTAAAACAAAGAAATAATAAACTGAGTAGTCTTTGACCTTCTTAAAAACTAAAGAATCACTTTATTTAATTAGACCTGGAGATGGGTCCAGGAAAATGCTTGATTTAACTACATTATGTCAAATTAAATAGTTGGTATGAACCAGATTTTCTGCAAAGGTCAAAGCCACTTTCTTATATTCAGTTAGTTCTTTTAGGTGACACATTAATCTAAGCAGCTTCTTTGTTTCTCTTCCTTTTGGCCCAAGCCGTGAAGGAGAGATGAGGTTTCTTCCAGGCTCTTGTGCTTGAGGAGTGGATACATGGAGCCTGAACTCTGAAAGCAGGGAGCTAATCTGGTGGTGACTTTGAAAATGTCCTGCAGTATTTCAAAAACATTTTAAAGAAGTTATTGTTTACACAGCAGTGTTACTATAAAATGTTTGATCCAATAATTTAGATGACTCACAAGCCACATCCTTACTTTCTCCCCTGTTTTGAGGACAGCACTGAGTTGCTTCAGTGATAAGAGAAGTAACCAGCAAAAATGTCAAATCTCCAACCCTCCAATCTCCTTGGTAAGAAATGCATAATTTATAAACCTGTCTTCAGACTGCATTACTACTTGTTAATGGCCAAGCTGTTTCAGGCAGTAGGAATAAACTAGGGAACTGCGTCCAAAATCTCACTCAGGAGGAGATAAACATTCAGTGTAATCTTTGAGACTACAAATTACAAAATACTCAAGCAACATGGATCTCCCAGAATGCTCCTGGTTGTTGGCATAACAAATAACAGGACATCCATCACTCTAATCCATCTAATTTTTTTTTTAACTAACACCATAAAAATCTAGAAAGCCATATTTATTTTCATTAGAATACAGAACAGTATAAACAATATGTGACTTTATAACTCTGCTTAGGCACTAGCTGTATATTTTCATTATAATAAATTATACCTGACAGAGAATGATAGAAAAATGAATATACTTTAAGAGTTTTATATTTCACAGAACAATATATTTCAGAGATATTAACTACTTTCCTAGAAGTCTATCATTTGAAATCCCATTAAATAACAATCAAAAATGATCCAAAATAACTGCATCAGTAAGCATATTTTAAAGATTTATTTTTTTATTCTTTGCGTCTGGCTTACAGTAGGACTGAAAGGTATTTTTGGTTGAAAATGTGACTTGGGACAAGACTGCAAGAGGGAAGTACATAAAGAAATGAGGTCGTTGGAGACAAGTGCTGTGCAAGAAGGAGAAGGACCTCTCAGACTTTGGGTGTTTTTCATTTAATTTATAACAGAGAAAAAAAGCAGTTAAGGGAGACTATGAAGCCAGAAGATCAG
The DNA here is from genome assembly GCF_000243295.1 of Trichechus manatus latirostris. Lineage (NCBI taxonomy): Eukaryota > Metazoa > Chordata > Mammalia > Sirenia > Trichechidae > Trichechus > Trichechus manatus. The sequence goes on from NW_004444217.1 coordinate 588,874, forward strand.
CCATAAATATCCAGGGAAATACATTCTGACATATCATAAGGGAGTACTAAACAGAACTCAAATATTTAAGGCAATTTGGTGTATTTTATTAGGAATGCTATCTTCTATAAGTAGGTGGCTGTGTGGGTAAGGAGACTGATATTAATTTTCTTTTTGGGGGAAGAAGTATTACACAGTGTTTTGTAAGATTTTAAAGTATAAAGGTAAAAATGATTATTTTATTGGAGGCTACTTTCAGCATTCTATCAAATGCAATCTTCAGTTTTAATGACTTTTTTAAAGCCGTGGTGAAGAATTTAATTCAGGTCCATACCTAAGAGGTAAAGGGCAATGAGAGTTATGAAGGTGGGGATGACTTGGAGCAAAGTTCCCTAAAATGATACTGGCTTGCAGAAATCAGAAATAAGTATTTGCAGAACTCCTGAGAGTAGGCATATGACTTAGCAGGTTTTAGTAGGCCAATCTATTAGAGACCAAAGAACATCTATCCCTTTTGAAAGAGAATGAATGGTTTGGATAAACTAGGGCAGGCCTAGTTCTAAAGCCATGATACTAGGAAGAATATCATAGCAACGATTCTGGTAGGGAAAGAGGATGGATAACTAATTACCAGGACTAGGGAAATGGCAGACAATAGTTAGAGAGTAGCCAGTTATAACACGAGACAAGTGATCACAGGTGGACTTGCAATCGGGGTTTTATGCAGTGACTCTGTCTTAGAGGGTTAAACTAGAGCTCTTTAATTCCCTTTTGCTTAAGGAAATGTGGATCCTTTAGGGACTTCTACATTGACAGGGGAGGTTACTAATTTTATGTGCTAGGGTACATTTCTTTCTTCGTGTCTTCTGTTATTTCATTGGCTTATCATGATACCTGTGCCTGCTCTACTTTCATACATTGCCCTTCAGTCTAAATGTGGTTTATACTTAAGTGTCATGATAACCAGATAGAAATAATGGAAGACGTAAAGAAAGAAAACAAAAGTACTCCTATGACATATCTGTGAGATATTCAGAATCTATAGAAGAGGTTACTTTTTTTTTTTTTTACTGTATTTTCCTTTTGTTTGGAGATGACTCATGTGGAAGAGTTGAAATAGTTACCCTTTTACTACTTACTAGTTTATTTTTTTCCAAGCCTACATTGAATAAGTCCCTATAAATTTTTAAAATAAATTATGAAAACTATATATTTTATCAGTGGGTAGATGTTAATTTGGGAACTGATATATGACTCAGAATATAGTTAAGTACTACTGTATTTGTTTTAGAAATATTTGGCTTGCATATGAGAAATCTCAAGAGTTAGAAATTCTATGTGGCGATAATTTACCTTTTAATTCAAGTACCACCAACTTTATTTTTCACCCCAAGACTACATTACCATTGATTATTTTGAAACATCCCTATCCTTTAAAATAAATTTAGCATTGCTCTTGTGGTGTGATGGATAACTTTTGCGTGTGGCCTTTCCAGACATGGTCTTGTAACTCTCGCCCAAGTGATTGGGTGGGACTGTGCAGATATGGTAATTGTGGCCCACGAAAGGGATTGGTTAGTTTTGCCATCCCACTGGGCTTGAAACGAGCCACCTCAGAGGCGGGAAAGAAGAAGAGCCCACCACCACCAAGGACTAACAGCCAGGAGCCAGCACATCCTTTGGACTTGGGTTCCATGTGCCTCAGCCCCTGAAAGCAGGAGAGAGAGAGAGAGAGAGAGCTGTAACCCTGAAGACAGTGAGAAGCAGTGGCAGGAGAGACCTGGCAGCAGAGACCTGGCAGCAGAAGATGGCATGGTGGGCCTCCCAGCCCATGGAGAGAGAAAGCTGAATACCTCTGGGCAGAGGCCAAGGGCCAGGGAGAGGCATACCTGAGAGCATGGCAGTGGGGAAGAAGCTGTCCTGATGGCAGAATGGTATTCTTGAGCGTTCTGAGCCTCTAACCTGTTACTTCCCTAATAAACCCCATAATATGAGTATGATCTGTGAGTTTGGTGTTGCCATTGCAATGAATTATCAAACCAGCAGAGAAATAGAGTGCTGTGGGCGGGATGGTTGTTGCCAGAGTTGGTAAAGATGGTGAGGAGAGGAGGCATGTCTGACCTCTGCCTTGTAAGAATCAGCCTTGGGTTGTTGATCTTGATTATCCCTCCCCCTTGTGAAGTTAGAGGAGGTCAGACACTGCCTCCATGCCATTTTTACAGCTCTATATGCAGGTATATTATATTCTGTTGATTTTTCTAGGTAGAAAATTTCTTGGTTTAGTTTAAATTGAAATTCTAACAACATATAGATTTCAGAGGCCATATTTAATCTTTATAAAAATGTTTGTTATTGATGGTGCACCCATAAGCTATAGTTTTAATCACAGAACATGACTTAAGTCTTGCTGATCAGATTAAAAAAACAGGCTCATCACCATGCTGCCAAGTTAGGTTCCATATTACAGCCCTGTTTTTTAATTAGATGGTTAAGTTGCCTTCAAACTGTGCTTTCAAACCTTATCTCCATCTTTCCATTAAGCAAAAGACTTTCTGTATCTCAAATTGAGAAACAAGAGGCAGGACCTCTTATCAGTTATGCCTCTTCCGTGCTTAAGATAATTTCTTTGCTATCCAGCAGTTTCTTTTTTGCTGTTTTTGATAAAACTTGAGTATTTGGATTCAAATTTTATCCTTAACATTTAAGTTTATTATCTTCTTCAAGAATGATTTTTTTTTTTTTTTTGGACTAGAGGAACCCTTGAAACTATGGCCCCTGGAGGCCCTGCTAACTAAGAACTGAAGCCGCTCCCGAAGCCCACTTTTCAGGCAAAGATTAGACAAGCCTATATAACAAACAATAACACATGTGAGAAATGTGCTTCTTAGTTCAATCAAATATTCGAGACCAAATGGGCAACTCCTGCCCGAAAGCAAGACCAGAAGGTAGGAAGGGACAGGAGACCTGGACTAATGCACACAAGGAACTCAGGGTGGAAAGAGGAGAGTGTTGTAACATTGTGAGGATTACAGTCGATGTCACAAAACAATATGTGTATACAATTTTGAGCAAGAAACTAAGTTAAGCTGTAAAATTTCACATATAACACAATAAATTTCTTAAAAAAAGATTCTTTGAACATGAAAATTATTTTATATGCAGAGCATAAAATATTTTGCCCCCGTCCCTAGATTGGAACCCTAGTGGCACAGTGGTCAAGAGCTGGGCTACTAACCGAAAGGTTGGCAGTTGAATACACCAGCTGCTCCTAGGAAACCCTACAGGACAGTTCTACTCTGTCTTATAGGGTTGCTATGAGTCGGGATTGACTCCACAGCAGTAGGTTTGGTTTGGTTTTTATCCCTAGATTTGCCAAACTTAAAGCACTTTCTAGAATTCAGGAGGATTCAGAGGATTTTGCTAATCTGGAAAAATTTTATTTTCAATATTCAAATTGTCTCTGAAAGTTAACACTTACTATAAGACTTTTGAAAAAGAATATAGTGACTATTTGAATTAATAAAGACTTTCTTATACTGTATGCAATTTCGGAGCCCTGGTTGCACAGTGGTTAAGAGCTTGGCTGCTAACCAAAAGGTCGACAGTTAGAATCCACCAGCCGCTCCTTGGAAACCCTGTGGGGCAGTTCTGCTCTGTCCCGTAGGATCTTTATGACTTGGAATCAGCTTGATGGCAATGGGTTTGGTTTTTTGGTTTTGGTTTATATGCAGTTTCTGCTGGATAGAAGGGAATTCTGAAGTCCGGTGGCTACTAAATAATAATAAAATAATATGTTATAAACACACATTTATTGGAGATAAAATAGCTGACAAATTGGAGATGCAATTATCAGAAGAAAGCAAAGAAATTATTGTAGATTTATAGAGGAGAGTGTTCATCTAGTAAGTGTAAATGGAGAATTGAGACAGTTTTACTGATGACACTAACCTTGAATTAACAGAGATATTTGTGGTGACATAGGAGTAGATGCTGGCAAGGAGAATTCCTTTAAAGCCTTCTAATTCACAGGATTTGGCAGTGCTGAAATGTCGCATTGAGAATCATTTTGAGGCTCACCCAGCCTACCTTTGGCTGCCTCTCCATAATTCCTTAAATTATAGGCTTTTGTCTACCTACTCAATTTCCCTTTCCCTTTCCCATCTGCAAAGGAGGAATAATTTTTCTTTCATAGGATTGGTGTGAGGATGAAATAATACGTAGGAAGCTTTGAAAATTGTACTTGGCCTGTGTTGTTGTTGTTAGGTGCCATAGAGTCAGTTCCTACTCACAGCAACCCCACGTGACAGAGTATAACTGCCCCACAAGGTTCCTTGGCTGTAATCTCTAAGGGAGCAGATCGCCAGGTCTTTCTCCTGTGGAGCTGCTGGGTAGGCTTGAACCACCAACCTTTTGGTTAGCAGCCCAGTGCTTTAATCATTATCACTGACAGATAGCCTATTTAGCCCCTCCTGCGCACTTAGGAGGAGCTTGGGAGGTGCAAACGATTTGCTTTCCAGTGTTAAGGTGGCACAGTGGTTAAGAGCTTGCCTGCTAACCAAAAGGTCAGCGGTCTGAATCTACCAGCCGCTCCTTGGAAACTATGGAGCAGTTCTACTCTGCCCTATACGGTTGCTATGAGTTGGAATCAACTTGAAGGCAATGAGTTTAGTTGTTTTTTTAACCAAAAGGTTGGCAATTGAAGCCCACCCAGTGGTACTGTGGAAGACAGAGCCTGGCAAACTGCTTCTATAAAGATTACAGCTAAGAAAGCCCTCTGAACTGTTCTGTTCGGTCACATGGGGTCGCGATGAGTTGAGGGCAAACTCAAAGGCAGCTAACAGTAACAAGAAAGCACTTAACAACAACGGCAGCAATAATAAATAAAAACCAGTTGCCGTCAAGTCAATTCTGACTCACGGTGATCCTATAGAACAGAGTAGAGCTGCCCCATAGGTTTCCCAAAGCTGTAATTTTTTTTTCCTACATGTTTTTTTATTGAGGTGAAATTCACATAACATAACATTAACTACTTTAAAGTATAAAATTCAGAAGCATTTAGTATGCTCACATATATGTTGAGTCTTACTATCCATGAGCAAAGTATGTTTTTCCACTTAACACAGGTCTCTTTTCGTTTCTTGCAGCAGTGTCTTGTAGTTTTCATCTTATAGGTCTCTTATGTCTCTGGTTAGATTTATTCCTAAGTATTTTATCTTCTTGGGGGTATTGTAAATGGTATTGATTTGGTGGTTTCCTCTTCAAGGTTCTCTTTGTTGGTGTAAAGGAATCCAAGTGATTTTTGTATGTTTATCTTGTAGCCTGAAACTTCGCTAAAATCTTCTATTAGTTCCAGTGGTTTTCTTGTGGATTCTTTGGGGTTTTCTGTGTATAAGATTGTATCACCTACAAATAGAGATACTTTAACTTCTTCCTTACCAATTAGGATGCCCTTTATTTCTTTTTCTAGCCTAATTGCTCCAGTTAGGACCTCCAGCACAATGTTGAATAAGAGTGGTGATAAGGGCATCCTTGTCTGGTTCCCATTCTCAAGGGGAATCCAAAGCTGTAATCTTTACAAAAGCAGACTGCCATATGTTTCTCCCATGGAGCCCCTAGGGAGTTCAAACTGCTGACATTTTAGTTAGCAGCAAGCATAACCACTGTTCCACCAGGGCTCCTTAACAATAATAATAACAACATATGTTGTCATGGATTGAATTGTAGCCCAAAAAAATATCTCTCAACTTGCCTATGCCGTGATTCTGAGTATTGTGTAATTGACCACCATTTTGTCATCTGATACAATTTTTCTATGTGTTGTTAATCCTACCTCTATGATGTTAACGAGATAGGATTAGTGACAAGTTATGTTAATGAGGCAGGACTCAATCTACAAGACTGTGTTGTGTCATAAGCCAGTCTCTTTTGAAAGCAGCACTGGGAGCAGAGCATGTCATTTGGACCTGGGGTTCCTGCACGGAGAAGCTCCTAGACCAAGGAAAGATTGATGAGGAGGACCTTCCCCCAGAGCTAACAGAGAGAAAGCCTTCTCTGGAGTTGGCACCCTGAATTCAGACTTCTAGCCTACTAGACTCTGAGACAATAAACCTCTTCATTAAAGCCATCCACTTGTGGTATTTCTGTTATAGCAGCACTGGATAACTAAGACAGCAAATATAAGTCTCACATGAAAATTTTAAAGAATAAATATAAATTACTTTTTGTTTTTCCAGATATGATGTTATCTTGAACGTTTATTTAGAAATATAAACTCTTAAAAATGTCCAGTAATAGAGGCGTGGTCAACATGGCGGAGTAGTTAGACGCTTCCTATATCCCTCTTACAACAAAGACCTGGAAAAACAAGTGATTTGATTCTGTGTGAACATGTGGCAGCCCTGAACAAGGCAGGGTTAAGAAATCCTGAGTGATACCAGAGAGGAAGACCATTTGGAAGAGGTGAGGAGTGCTAGAGATGCGGTGGCGAAACTGCAGAGACACAGCCACACTGGTCTGCGGTGAAGCAGGCAAACAGCTGTGCTGTGCGTGCACTCAAGAAGCAGTTTCCACATCAAGAGAGACCCGGCAGCAGAGATTCTGCTCAGACACTCTGTACCAGTGAAGAGCAGCTCCGAAGAGGCTAGGATAAGTACATGCGTGCCCCCTTTTGTGGCAATTAAAAACAGAAAACAAAAAGAGCCCTTTTGGGAAAAACCTCTCTCCCGTTTACCTCCGACTTCTGCTCTGTGCTCTGCACCAGATTTAGGAAAAACCTCTCTCCTTTTTACCTCCTACCTCTGTGCTCTGCACTACATTTGGGGAAAACCTCTCTTCCTTTTACCTCCTCCCTCCCCGCTCTGCACCGGGAGTCCACTGAGCCGGAAGTAGATCCCAAAAGGTGCCCTGACCCATTCTCCTGGCCTTGAAGAGGGAACAAATAAGCTGCTGGCTCCCCTAGGCCAGGAACACTGGGTCGACACAGCTCCTTTGCTGGCCACAGAAACCAGGGATCCACAGACTTTGAGTGCCTTACACCCCTGTATAGACTTGTGGGGACCCATCTCAACAGCATTAGCCCTCACTACCACAGTACAACAGGGCAAACATCTGAAGTTTAACTTCAACTGCTTCAGCTGTGAACAGGCAGATTTGTGACCCTCGAAACAGCCCTGCCCCTCAAGAAGGCTCTTTTATCAATCTGCAGTAGGGTCCTGAGGACTGTGGTAGCTCCTAAAGTGCCTAGTCACCTGCTACAGGAGTTCAAGAAAAAGTGGTGCCCTGGAGTCTTTGCAGCCAACATAGTGAGGTGCTCTTGGCCCGGCTGCAAATCTCACCTACCTATTCACCCTAGAGAATAGGGACACACTTTTCTTTCACTCTCAGGGGCAGCCGACAGCCCCCTGCTTGGCTTAGTGCATGATCCACTACCACAGCCAGAGTCCAGTGCCTGCACCAATCACCCATGCATCTCTAGGACTGGGGGTGAGAGCCTGCATCACACACTTGGTGACCGACTGCCTGCACACCCAAGCTGATCCCATATAGGAAATTTTAACGGACTCTGGTGTGCACATACTTAGTTACTGAACTAACTACCTGGTGACAGGACTTTAGAGATCAAAAGGTGTCAAAAATCAAACTAGTGCACAGGAGCAGCCTATTTGCGCATATCAAAACAAAACAAAATAAGAAGCTAAGCCTCACTAAGCAAACAAAAAATTATAATAAATTATTGATGGCTCGGAGACAACAGTCAATATCAAGTCACAAAAAAAGGCAGTCCATGATGGCTTCAGCAAGCTCCCAAAATAAAGAATCAATAAA
>NW_004444217.1:596776-598346 GCF_000243295.1 Trichechus manatus latirostris
GGAACCAGACAAGGATGCCCTTTATCACCACTATTATTCAACATTGTGCTGGAGGTCCTAGCTAGAGCAGTTAGGCTAGACCAAGAAATAAAGAGCATCCAAATAGGTAGGGAAGAATTCAAAGTATCTTTATTCGCAGATGATATGGTCTTATACACGGAAAACCCCAAGGAATCCATAAGAAAACTCCTGGAACTAATAGAAGATTTCAGCAAAATTTCAGGATACAAGATAAACATAGAAAAATCAATTGGATTCCTTTACACCAACAAAGAGAACCTTGAAGAGGAAATCACCAAATCAATACCATTTACGATAGCCCCCAAAAAGATAAAATACTTAGGAATAAATCTAACCAGAGATGTAAAAGGTCTTTACAGAGAAAACTGCAAGACACTACTGCAAGAAACTAAAAGAGACCTGCATAAGTGGAAAAATATACCTTGCTCGTGGATAGGTAGACTCAACATAGTGAAAATGTCAATTCTATCCAAAGCAATCTACAGATACAATGCAGTCCCGATCCAAATTTCAGGAACGTGTTTTAATGACATGGATAAACAAATCACCAACTTCATATGGAAAGGGAAGAGGCCCCGGATAAATAAAGCAACACTCAAGAAGAACAAAGTGGGAGGCCTTACACTACCTGATTTTAGGACCTATTATACTGCCACGGTAGTCAAGACAGCCTGGTACTGGTACAAGAACAGACACATAGACCAATGGAACAGAGTTGAGAATACAGATATAAGCTTATCCACCTATGAGCAGTTAATATTTGACAAAGGCCCAAAGTCCATTCACTGGGGAAAAGACAGTCTCTTTAACAAATGGTGCTGGCATAATTGAATATGTATATGCAAAAAACTGAAACAAGACCCATATCTCACACCATGTACAAAAACTAACTCAAAATGGATCAAAGACTTAAACATAAAATCGAAAATGTTAGATCATGGAAGAAAAAATAGGGGCAATGCTAGGAGCCCTAATACATGGCATAAACATAATACAGAACATGAGTAACAATGCACAAGCACCAGAATAGAGACTAGATAAAAGGGAGCTCCTAAAAATCAAATGCTTATGCTCATCCAAAGACTTCACCAGAAGAGTCAAAAGACAACCTACAGACTGGGAAAAAATTTTTGGATACGACAAATCCAATCAGTGTTTAATGTCTGAAATCTACAAAATGCTGCAAAACCTCCACAGCAAAAAGACAAATAACCAAATTAAAAAATGGGCAAAGGATATGAACAGGCACTTCACCAAGGAAGATATTCAGGCAGGTAACAGACACAAGAAGAAATGCTCACGGTCATTAGCCATCAGAGAAATGCAGATCAAAACTACAATGAGATATCATCTCACCCCAACAAGGCTAGCCTTAATCCAAAAAACACAAAATAACAAATGCTGGAGAGGTTGTGGAGAGACTGGAACACTTACACACTGTTGGTGGGAAAGTAAAATGGTATAACCAGTTTGGAAATCGATTTGGCGTTTCCTTAAAAAGCTAGAAATAGAAGTACCAAATGATCCAGCTATCCCTCTCCTTGGAATA